>NC_053047.1:5469545-5772575 GCF_003473485.1 Medicago truncatula | reverse complement strand
TAATATTATTAAACATGATAAAAAAACTAATACTATACCTTTGTCAATTAAATATGAAAAACGATATTTGAACAACTATTTTTTGACAATTTTATCTCTCATCATACTCACATTATGTTTTTATTTTCTCTCTCTTTTGTTTTAGTTTTTGTGTCAATATCTCATTTTCTTTATAAATTTTTGGTTGTCTAAAAACTTATCATATAAATAAATGTTCAAATAACACAACTCATTAAATATTGTTTGAAGTCAACGAGACTTGCTCGCAGGTAAGGAAGATAGCTTCCTCCCATCTAAGTGGATCCCACCCCTAAAATTCTAAACTTTTTAGAAATTTCTTTGCATTGTCTTTAGCTCTGTTTGGTAACACTTTTTCACCATGAGCTTATAGCCTATTTCACGAGCTTATAAGCTATTTTTCAGAAGCTATTCCAAGTAGCGTTTGAGCTTATAGCTTCTCACTTTTTCTTCCAATTTTACCCTTATTATTTCATTTAAATTGTATTTTTATCCATTATAATTTTTATAATAAGCTACGTAATAAAGACTACTATCCCTTTATTCCAATTTTTGTATATATATCAGCTGGCCTTTTTTTTTTTTTTTGAAAAAATATATGCCTTCGTTTTTTTTTTACGAAACAAAATACTATTATTCTATTAGTGTTACTTTTTTTTTTTTGAGGTATGTGTTATTTTCTTTATTCTCTATTATTAGTATTACTCTATTAGTCCTACCTTTTTTTTTTGTTTTTGAGGTAAATGTTATTTTTTTTTATAAAGTGGAAACACTTAAATGATAATAAATATAAGATAAAATTTTAGTGAATAAAATTTAATTTAATTTATAATACATAGGATATATTAAATTAATAAATTTAAAGTATTTTTTTAAAGAAAAATTAGTTTACAAAATTACAAATACTTAAATTAATGATATAATTTTTATTATGAATTAATAATACCTTTATGTCATTTTACATTTATCAGCTAGTTGAACCGCTATTTTTACCAAACACTTCAGTTAGCTTATCAGCTAAAAGCTATTAGCTATAAACTATCAGCTACCTTATCAGGTAAAAGCTATCAGCTATTTTTACCAAACAGGGCCTTTTAACTTTTTAACTCTTGAGTGGAGGATTATTCTTGTATGATCACATGATCAAACAAGATTGGTCTAAAGGTAAGGTCCTCAAAACAATTTTTTTAAACCTAACAAAATGAAAAATTAAATTTTTTTAATTAAAGACCTCATTCATATTCTACTAATGAGAAAAAAAAAATACTTGATATAAAAGCCTCAAACTCTACTAAAATTAATAAAATATTATTTAAAATTATACTATTTCCATAAAGATTAAGTCACTTGTCCTCGTGAGTTTAGCTCAGTTAATATGTACAATTCTTAAAATATGCAAGGTCTAGGGTTCAAACTCCGACTACAAAAAAAAAAAAAGATTAAATCACTTGATTTTTCTTTAAATCACAGTAGAATTATTAAATGAAGTTGATCACCTTAGTTTAATATATGATTATGTATCTAAAACTTATGAAAAATTTAATTTAATTAAAATAATGTAATTTTACTGAAGTACTATTATGAGTTTCCGAAAAGTCTCATCTTCGTTTTTTTTTTACCATGAAAGATTTACTCATTAGATCCAAAGTACAATTTTGTTTTTGTTTTTTTATTGAAGGTAATGAGATCCTAAATACACTCGTTTACAAGTATTGGTGGGGAATGTCCCGTAAGCTTAGCTCACTTGATAAGTGATAATGCATATAAATGAAGGGGATGGAGTTCGAACCCCGAACACCTCACTTATTTACATTTAAGGTGAATTTTTCTAGCCGCCAGACTACTTGACAAAAAAAAAATGTATAGGTGGAGAGATTTTAACGTATATGAGAGTATTAGAAGTACAATTTGAATCAAATTAGGGACAAAAAATGTTGTGAGTTCCGGTTGATAATCACACCAATGAAAAACAAAGATGTGTGGAGCAAAGGAAGTGGTAATCAATGTGTAAAGTGTCTCCAAGCAACAACAACAAAAACAGACCTAATCTAGTGTAGAGCAACACCACAAGCATAAACAAAGAACAAAGATAAGCAATGAAAGAAGGAACAAACACACCAAAAGATTGTTGACCCAGTTCGGTCCAATATGACCTACTCTGGGGGAGAGAGCAGCTCTCCAATCCACTATGATGAAAGTGTTACAAAGAGTTACAAGAAAATAGCTTGCAAGCTTATACAAGAACAAGACCTAATTTCTACCCATTTGTGTTCCACTCTCTCTCAATAATGAACCCTAAAGAGAAGACACAAAAGGAAGCTTTTGATCCTTCCAATGGTGAAATCTCACTACCCAAGGTGTTTACAATGTTTCCCAACCCAAAAGATCCTCACTACAAAGACACTCAACCCTAAAGTTACCTCCTTTGTAATCCAAGTTTCTCTCTCTTCCAGCTCTCCTCCAAAATCTGCACAAAAACACTTATATAGCAGTATTCAGCTGATAAAATCGTGCCACGTTTTCCAAATCGTGCCACGATTGATACATACGACCCAAGGTACGACCAACCTTATCCTGAAAACTTAACCAGCAAGTTTGAAAATCATGTCACGATTTCACAAAATCGTACCACGATTTGACACCCTGTAAACCAGCTCACGACATTACAAAATCGTGTCACGATGCCACAATCGTGTCACGATTTCTCTATTCTTCCAAACCATAAATTTGAAGCCAAATTCCAACAAACAAAAAAAAAATCAAAATGTTCCCCCAACTCATCTAACTTTTTGAAACCTTTTTTCAGTGTTCGTTGTTGTGGTAGATCCCATTGACCACAGTAGCACTGGCTCCCTGTGGAGCTTTGCTCGACAGGAGAAATTTATGATATTGTCCGTAAATTTTATTGTTTTAGGTACACCATTTTTTAAACCATACATCTACATTGTCTTAAAATTTATAAGTAGTGTCAAGCAGGCAGCTCAATTGGTTACTCTTAAATTCTGGAAAAATTAATAAAAATGAAAAATAAAAAAAATAACGAAAAAATTAATTAAAATAAAAAATATGATTAAAAAAATTCTGGAAAATTTAATAAAATAAAAAATAATCAAAAAAATTTGGAAAAATTAATAAAAATTTAAAAAGTTCTAGAAAATTTTAAAAAATAATAAAAAAATCTAGAAAAAGTTAAAAATATGAGAGAAAAAAATATTTCAAAAAATTTATATTTCTGGAAAATTCTGGAACTTGATATATTTCGAAATTCATGAATATAATAAGAAAATTCATTTTATTTTTTTAAAAAAAAGTTCAGATTTTTCTTTCGAAATTAAAAAGTTTGTTTTTTTTAATTTTTTATACAAAAAATAAAAATATTGGAAAATATTTCAATAATTAAAAAACATAACATTAGATCATGAAGAATAGAATTAAGGGCTTTTTATTCAATAGTATAACATGACTTATATACCGGTGTCAATCAAAATCCATTTTATTTTATTATTCATCTAAATTATATTTTCGAATAAAATAAAATTCTAGAAATAAATTTTCATAATCAAAATAACTATATAATATTATATTTTTCGATTTTTTTTATAATTTTAATTTAATTCAGAATTTTTTTATATTTTTTGAAAATTTTGATATATATAAATTTTTTATTTTTTTTAACTTTTTCCAGATTTTTTTTTTATTTTCGTGATTTTTTCCTTAAATTTTCTAGATTTTTTTTTTTTCAGATTTTCTATATTTTTTCATAATTGTTTTTCATTTTAATTATTTTTTTTCATAGTTTTTTATTTTTAATAATTTTTCCAGATTTTTTTTTTATAAAAAATACAAATGCCACGTGTAACGTTTAAAAAAATAAAAAATAATAATAATATAGTCATCACGCCACATAATTAAATATGCACAGTCAGCATGCCACATCAGCTCGCCACGTCAGCAATTCTGCACAGTCACATAGGTCAGGGCCTAAAATCAAAGAATCTTATTTTACAGGGTTGGAATCTAAACTTTTTTTTTTTACAGAGGGGTAAACCGGAACTCGCCTAAATTACAGGGGGTAAATACATATTAACCTTTTATTTAACTATGGTAGATTATAGTACCCTAACTATTATTGATCAATTTTAAAAAGGATTTGCTACCATTTGTTTTAAAATAAAATAAAAAGGACTTAATCCGTTCAAAAAAGAAAGCATACAGCTTGATTGTTGTTAAACCTAAAAATAATATTGTAAGAGTTTTAACAATGGTGTTTGTGATCCAAATTCTAGAAACTAAAAAATATAATATAATAAAACAAAAATAAAATAAATAAAAACAAAAACAAAACATTCAGATTCCTTTCCTTGTACATGAGGATTTAAACAACAATACATAAGAAAGTAGTTTAGTGAGAACTTAAGATATAAGACACTGAAAAAGACGACTTCCTGTTCCTGCACTCCAAAGAATACTCATGGATTTAACACGCATGTTCCAAACGAAACATTTATTGATGAAGACATTGCAAATATCACTCTCAAATGAAGCTTACCTGCACATATTTAAAAAATAAAAACAAATTATGCCAACTAATTTTGTGTGAGTGTAAATCATAAATAAACGTAAAAGGAAATTAAATAAAAAACATATATGGATTATATATACAAAATATACATTCTCTTGTAAAAAAAAATACAAAATATACATTCATGTGCATTTTAATTATTGATAAATAAAAAAAAGGTATATATCACAAGAAACTTACCGGTTAATCTTCGACTTGAAGTCTATTCTTCAACCAATTTACAAAAACCGATAGTGTAACATGGATCCAATCATTCAAGTTGTTGAAGAACTTGAAATAGGCATGTCTCCACGATGTTTTTATCACTAGAGTTCCACAAACTCCCCAAAATCCAACAAAAAAACCAATCACCAAGCTAACATAAAACCCAATGGTTATGAGCTTATCTTCATCTTCACTAGTGGCATGTTTATCATGGCTTTTTGTTGGAGAAATTACATCGCTAGGACAAAGATTTATGAGTGGCTGTCCACAAAGTCCACTGTTCCCGACATATGTAGAGGGATCAAAAGATTGTAGTTGAGTGCTTAGTGGAATTTTACCTTCTAAGTTGTTGAACGACAAGTTCATGTAACTAAGAAATGTCAAATACGAAAAGCTTGGTGGCATTCTCCCAGAAAGATGGTTTCTTGACAAGTCAAGTGATTCTAATGTTTCCATATGACCAATGTTGTTGGGAATTAATCCTGTGAGATTATTCCTTGAAAGGTTTAAACCAGCTAATGCCACAAGTTTTGTTATACTTTTAGGTATCTCTCCAGTTAAGTGGTTGTTAGAAAGATCAATGATCGTCATCAATCCAAGATTTTTCCCATATTCTCTGTTTGATCCTTTCCATGCCAATATTGCCTTGTCCTTGAAGGAGCCAATTTCATACATTTCACCTTCAATTGAAAATGTGTATGAGCTATGGTCAAATCTTTTTCTTGGAAACATCAAATTTGATAAAGCAATTATGTGACTGAAGCATTGTGGTATTTGCCCTGTAATATTGTTTGTAGAAAGATCCAGTACTTGAAGAAATGATAGATTGCACATACTTGTTGGAATATTTCCTTGGAATTTATTTGCCCGTAGACGTAAAATAATTAATTGCTGAAGATGATGGCCTATCCACATCGGCAACGTTCCTTGGAGATTGTTATCAGCAACATCAAATAATTCCAAGTTGTGACAAAGGTTCAAAGATGGAAGTTCACCTGAGAAGTTGTTGTTATTTAAATAGAGCGATTTTATTTCTCGTAAAGCGCCAAATGAGTTTGGTACTTTTCCCGATAAATTATTCTTTCCAAAATCTAGAACTACTAAATGTTCAAACTTCCTCCAACAATCTGAAAGTTTCCCCCCTAGAAAATTACTAGACAAGTCCAAATAAATTAAGTTATGTGGTGAAGATGTACAAAAGGACGATATGACCCAGAAAACATATTATTTGAGAGAAACAGGGAACTCAATTCTGGAAAAGGAGGCAATGAACCATTCAAATTGTTGAAACTAAAATCCCACACAAAAAAGTGATCATATTTTAATTTCATACTTGGAAATGACATTGGCAAGGGTCCATTAAGTTTGTTATACGATACGTTCAAGTATGTCAAACTTGAAGATAGATTCCAAAACCATTTTGGAAATGAATCTAAAATACCAATATTAGAGATTTCTAGATTCCTAAGTTCCCCATTATGTTTGAGCCATCCTGGAAATTTAGGACCCAATGTGCACGAAGATGCATGTAGGGTATCTAGTCTGAAATGTGGAATCCAATTTGAACTCAAGTTGAATAAAAGTGAATTTTGTGTCACATCCAAAACTGTTAATTTAGATAAGTTTGATAGATGTGTTTCATCAATGATATCCACACCATTCAAATGATTATGGGAAAAATCTAAAGTTCCAAGAAAAGGCATGTGGAAAAATGATTTTGGTAGTATGCCGACAATATTGGTATTTCGAAGCGATAATGTATCCAAGGATGAAAAGCATGAAATATCAGGAATTGGCTGACTTTCGAATGGATTATCACCTAAATCCAATTCCTGTAAACCATTGTGTGCACAACACAGTTGTTGGATATTGTGACTTAGTTGGCCGGATAGTTTGTTGTAGCTTAGGTCTAACTTTTTAAGTTGACACATACTACTAAAGGATTTTGGTATGCTACCTTGGAGTTCATTAAATGAGAGGTCAAGATATTGAAGAAATACCATGTTTCCAATGTCATTTGGAATATTTTGTTGCAAAGAATTGAATGAAAGATCAAGATGTGTGAGGACTTTGCAAACATTAACAATCCATTGCAGAATGGAAGAGTTGAAACTGTTTTCCCCATGACCAAGGAGTTTCAAAGAAATGGAAGAATTCAGGTGAATAATGGATTTAGGAGTGACTTGATGGAGACCACAAGTTGATAAATGAAGTTCAGACAGAGAAGGAATTTTGCTTATTGACGACAACCAACCAACAGCTAGACTAAGGTTTACACATGACATATCAAGGTATCTCAAATTAGAGAGGCGAGAAAGCCATTGAAGGTCATCTGCTATCATGTAGCAATTAAATTCCCCAAAGTAGGAGGAATGACACCAACTAGTTGGTTACCTACAAGATTCAATTCTATCAATTGACCAAGTGAGCCAATGCACTTTGGTATCTTTCCTTCTAAGAGATTATAACCAAGATTTAAAGAAGTAAGGTGTTGCAATTCACATATTGAAGAATCTAACTTACCTTTTAATCTATTATTAAAATCCAAGTCTTGGTAATCCAAACTGATTACATGTCATATTATCACATGAAATTCCTATCCATTTGCAACATTCTTCACCTTTCCATGAGGTAATAACGTAGTCCCTTCCGAAAATGAGAGCATCTTTAAACTTGAGTAGAGCTCGCCTCTCTGTCTCAACACACTTGTTCATTTGAAAACTTTGAGCACAGACCAAACTGATGCATAGAATGCTCGCCATACAAAAAAGAAAAGTGAACTGCTTCATTGCGATCTACTCAATTCCCTTTGATAAATAGTTTTGGATATTCCAATCAAAGAGATAGAGTTAACTTTATTTTTATTTTTTTAGGAAAGAGCAGTTAACTGAATTATGAAGTGGAATAATGATAAACAATGGTCATATTAATTTATAGACAGCAAAATAACACACATGCATCTGCTGAAAATGTCTGCTTTCCTGGTTGTTTCTTCGGGTGTCACATAATTCAAACAAACAAATTCAAGTCAAGATAATAATAAGTTAAATGTTTGATGTGTCATTATGTATATTAAAAATATTTATATGTCATGAAACAAAATAGTGGTATTATCTATAATAGTTTAGTCCAGAGTGGGATCATGAATCCATTTTGTGTTGGCACCGATAGTGTTTTGTGGTGGATTTATCTAGGCGTTGGTCGACTCAAGGCTTCTACTCATAGTCTTCCTTTTGTTCGGCTGTTGTGTTCCTGTTAGGAGTCATGTGTTTCTGTTGTGGTTTTAGTTTATGCTCTTGTTTTTATGTCGGAGGGATTCTTTTATTTTATATCGCCTGGCCTAAGTACTTCTTGAACTCAAATTTATATGTATGTTTGAACTCTTGTAGGAGATTTCTCTTTTTTATATTTAATATATATTTGTCATTAAAAAAATATATGTAATACACTACTAAAAAAACAAAAATTAGTGAGGGAAATTTTGTGAGGGAAAACATGAAATCCCTCTCTAATTCCGTCACTAAATTTTGCGACCATAAAATTTGTGAGGAATTTTATTTTTTCCGTCACTAATTTCCCCTGCTAATTTTGTTTTTTCTAGTAGTGATAGTCTAGTCAAAAAATTAATATATAACAGTCATTATCAAAAAAGATATATATAATAATATGAAGTCAATGAATCTTGCACAATTGGCAGGACTATTGCTTCCTCCCATCTAGATGTTATTATTATTGATGTTGTTGTTATTATTATTATATAAGAGAATAAATAGTTTTTTTTTTTTTGAAGGAAGAGAATAGATAGTTATAATCTGACTTTTTCTTTCAGTTTTACTCTTTGTTTAAACTATTTAACTAGGACAAAAAACTTACCTACGTTTCAATAGGTCCAATTTTTACTGTTTCCATAGGTCCAATTTCAAGAGTTGCCTATGAGCAGAAGATTTCGTCATGTAAAATGACTCCAACTTAGCCCGCATCGATGCCGCGGTAGCTTCTCTCGCGACATCCCTTAAGACCTTATCTCCAAGACATAAAACAATGGCACTCTTTGCCTTGTCTATCATCTCACGTTTCTCCGCTTGTGTCAAAGTTGCCGGAATCGCCGCTTCACCCTTCAATGCTTCTACACACTTTTGTTGTGTCAAAATCGCTTGCATCTTAACCTTCCACAACCCGAAATCATTACTTCCGGTGAACTTATCGATGTCCCACTTTGAACCCATGATACCAACTATACCAATAATGCCTATGCCCCACGGTGGGCGCCAATTGTTGTGAATTCCGGTGAAAATCACACCGATGAAAAACAAAGATGTGTGGAGCAAAGGAAGTGGTAATCAATGTGTAAAGTGTCTCCAAGCAACAACAACAAAAACAGACCTAGACTTGGTGTAGACCAACACCACAAGTATAAACAAAGCACAAAGATAAGCAATAAAAGAAAGGAACAAACACACCAAAAGATTGTTGACCCAGTTCGGTCCAATATGACCTAATCTAGGGAAGAGAGCAGCTCGCCAACCCACTATGATGAAAGTGTTACAAAGAGTTACAAGAAAATAGCTTGCAAGCTTACACAAGAACAAGACATGATTTCTACCCATTTGTGTTTCCCACTCTCTCAATAATGAACCCTAAAGAGAAGACACAAAAGGAAGCTTTTGATCCTTCCAATGGTGAAATCTCACTACCCAAGGTGTTTACAATGTTTTCCAACCCAAGAGATCCTCACTACAAAGACACTCAACCCTAAAGTTACCTCCTTTGTAATCCAAGTTTCTCTCTCTTCAAGCTCTCCTTCAAAATCTGCACAAGAACACTTTTATAGCAGTCTTCAGCTGATAAAATCGTGCCACGTTTTCCAAATCGTGCCATGATTGGTGCGTACGACCCAAGGTACGACCAACCTTATCCTGAAAACGTACCCAGCAAGTTTGAAAATTGTGTCACGTTTTCACAAAATCGTGCCACGATTTGACACCCTGCAAACCAGCTCACGACATTACAAAATCGTATCATGATTTCTCTGTTCTTCCAAACCACAAATTTGAAGCCAATTTTCAACAATTAGTAATGCTTTATATGTCTTTAACAATATTATAAGACCACTTAACCACAGCAGCACTAGTTCCTGAGCTTCCTGAGTTTTCATTATCTGAAAATTTATTATTCTCGAGAGACGGCTCAATTGGTTACTCTTTCTTCCAAGAATCAAGGCTGATTAATTATTTTCTATGTCTTTCGAGATGGCAATCATTGTGTAGAAAAAATTGCTTCTCTTGATGAGCTCCACAAAATGGTATGGTTTTGTTATGTGGGACTTTATCCCTTCTTATGTTTCATATTTATTTAACCGTAGTATCTTAAGGTACCCTCATTATTGTTTCTATTGATGTTTTCAACGGCTCAAACTTTTGTTTACATTGCATTCTATTTCACTTCACCTAGGTTTTATCTCATTGAGCTTTTTTAGTAAGATTTTTAACAAGATAGAGATTGATTATGCCTCAAGCTGTTTACCCTGAGTTTTGACCTAGTCACCCAATGCTTTTTCTCTTATTAATCAATTTTAAAAAGGCTTTACTGCCATTTGTTTTAAAATAAAGTATAAAAGGACACAATCTTTGTTCAAAATCTACAGTATTAAGCGATTAAAAAGTTTATTTAATATAACAAAATATTTAATTTAAAAAAATCCACATACATATTTTATTTCCATAGTATTACACAAGGATTCAAAAAACAATACACAAGCAAGTAGTCTTCATGCACTCTATAGTATATAAATAGATAATTAAAGATGATAGCCAAAAAATACTCTTGGATGAACAATGCATGTTCCAATTGGAACATATATTGATGAAGACATTGTGACATATCACTCTCTCAATTCTGATCAATTGAAGCTTTTACCTACAAATATTGTTAAAGAAATGAGTTATATATATGATATACACAAATACACTTCTGTATTATTGAAAATTAAAATAGAAGCTATATTATATGGAATTTACCAGTTAATCTTCAACTTGGAATCTCTTCTTCAACCTATTTACAAAAACTGCTAGAGTGACATAGATCCAATCTTTCATGTTGTTGAAGAATTTGAAATAGGCACGCCTCCATGATGTTTTAATCACAAGAGTTCCACAAACTCCCCAAAATCCAATTATGAAACCAAGTACCAAGCTAACATAAAACCCAAAAGTTATGAGCTTATCTTCATCTTCTTCACTAGTGACATGTTTATCATTGGTTCTAGTTGAAGAAATCACATCACTTGGACAAAGATTTATGAGTCAATCCACAAAGTCGATTATTCCCCACATATGAATAGGAATCAAAATTTGTAGTTGAGTGCTTACTGGAATTTTGTCGTCTAAGTTATTGAAAGACAAGTTCATGTTATTAAGAGATGTCAAATTTGAAAAGCTCGTTGGCATTCTACCAGAAAGATGGTTTCTTGACAAGTCGAGTGATTCTAACCTTTCCATATGACCAATTTTGCTAGGAATGATTCCTGTGAGATTATTCCTTGAAAGGTTTAAAGTAGCTAATGCCACGAGTTTTGTTATACTTTGAGGTATCTCTCCTGTTAAGTGGTTGCACGAAAGATCAATGATAGTCACCAATCCAAGAATTTTATCATATTCACTGTTTGATCCTTTCCATGCCAATATTTCCTTGTCAATGAAAGGGCCAGTTTCATACACTTCATTTTCCACAAAGTGAATGAATGACATATGTTGAAATGTTGTTCTTGGAAAGCTCAAATTTGATAAAGCAACTATCCGATCAAAACATTGTGGTATTTCCCCTATTATATTGTTTTGAGAGAGATCCAATACCTGAAGAAATGATAGATTACAAAGACTTGTAGGAATGTTTCCTTGGAACTTATTTGCCCGCATACGTAAATTACTCAACTGAAGAAGATGATGACCTATCCACATCGGTAAAGTTCCTTGAAGATTGTTATCACCAACATCAATTAATTGCAATTTGTGACAAAGAATCAAAGATGGAATTTCACCAGAGAAGTTATTTCTATTTAAATGGAGTGATTTAATTTGTCGTAGAGCACCAAATGAGTTGGGTAGTTTCCCTGATAAATTATTTTCGGCCAAATTTAGAACTTCTAGAGATTTAAACTTTCCCCAACAATCAGAAAGTTGTCCCTCTAGAAAATTACTAGACATGTCCAATTGTATTAAACTTTGAGATGAGGATGTGCAAAAAGAAGATAGAGACCCTGTTAACATATTCTTTGAGAGAAATAAAACACCCAGTTCTGGAAAAGCAGGCAATGAACCATTCATATTATTGAAACTAAAATCCCATACATCCCACCCATGATCATAATCATAATTACCTTTTGTTCTTGTAAATGATTTTGGCAAGGTTCCTTTAAGTATGTTATGTGAAACATTCAAGTATCGCAAACTCAAAGATAGATTCCAAAACCATTTAGGAAATGAATCTGAAATACCATTATGAGAGATGTCAAGAATCTCAAGTTCCCCTTGATGTTTGAGCCATGCTGGAAATTTAGGACCTAATGTACAGGATGATGCATATAGTCTTTCTAGCTTGAAAGGTGGAACCCATTTCAAACTCAAGTTTAATGAAAGGGAGTTTTGAGACACGTCCAAAATTCTCAATTGAGATAAGTTTGATAGATGTGTTTCATTAATGACACCGCTCAATTTATTTGAAGAGAGAAGCAACTTTGCAAGACTAGAAAGTTGGCCAATTGTATGTGGAATTGACCCACTCAAATGATTATGGGAAAGATGTAGTGTTTTTAATGAGGCAAGTTTAGTAATCTCAAATAGTGGTTGTGACCCATTCAATTGGTTAAAACTGAGATCTAGAGAGTATATGGTTGGTAGATATGCATGATCAATGATTTCCACAAAATTCAACTGATTTTGGGACAGATCTAGAGATCGAAGAGTAGGAAAATGAACAGTTGATTTTAGAAATGTCCCAACAACATTGGCATTTCGAAGAGATAATGCCTCCAATGATGAAAAGCAAGAAAAATCAGGAAGTGGTCCTCTAATAAATGGGTTATCGCTTAGATCCAATTTCCTTAAACCATTTTCTGCGGAACACAATTTTTGTATGTTGTCACTAAGTTTGCTAGACAATTTATTGTAGTTTAGTTGCAACTCTTGCAGTTGAGACATATTCCTAAAAGATTTTAGTATGCTACTTTGGAATTCATTATATGAGAGATCGAGATATTCGAATAAATAAAGGTTAGACAGAGAAGGAATTTTGCTTATTGATGACAACCAATCAACAGCTAGAGTGAGATTGACATTTGATAGACCAAGGTATCTCAAATTAGAGAGGTGAGAAATCCATTCAAGGTCATTTGCAGTCAAGTCATTAAATCCAAGGTCAAGAGTTTGCAAATTGGAAAGGTTCCCTAGACTAGGAGGAATGACACTAACAAGTTTGTTACCAATAAGATTTAACTCTATCAACTTACCAAGTGAACCAATGCACTTTGGAATCTTTCCTTCAATGCGATTATTATCAAGATTTAAAGAAGTAAGATGTTGCAGTTCACATATTGAAGAATCTAACTTACCTTGCAATCCTTTAGTATAATCTAAAGCATGGAGATCCAAAATGGTTACATGACCAGTTAAATTATCACATGAAATCCCTTCCCATTTGCAACATTCTTCACCTTTCCATGAGGTAAGGTCGTTCCTTCCAAGAATGAGAGCATCTTTAAACTTGAGCAGGGCTCTCCTCTCTGTCTCCACACACTTGTTTTTATGAAAAATTTCTGCACATAACAAATTGATGCATAGAATGGCCACCACACAAAAGAGAAAATTGAACCCACAATAAAGCATTATTGCGATCTACTCAACTCACTTGGAAATATTTTTGGTTTATTCCAATCAAAGGTACAGAGTTATTAACTGAATTGTGGAGTGGAATGAAGAAGTGAGGATAAACTAGGATTATATTTATAGGCATATCAAAATCACCCATCTATTGAATTGAACAAGGCTTTTGTTAAATGACAAATAAAGCAAATTAAAGCCAAGATTTGTCATTATATAATGATGTTAGTATCAATTTAGGAAGTTTGAATTATGGCATCCAAAGAAACAACCAGGAAGGATAGTAATAAATAAAATTTCTGATATGTACGAAAAGATTGAAAAACTGAGAGAAAGTTATTAGGAATCTATAGACTTTTTGGACCCCAATAGTATCCGTTCACTTCAAAGGACATGTAGCTGGTGAGCTTTAAAGTATGGGTGATATTAATTTTTTTTGGTGGTGTCCGAGTTCGAACCCTAGACCCTAAAGCTGTCAAAATGATTTAGTTTTTGTCCGTTGGTCTTTTAGTTATTTTTCTTATGTATTAAAAGAAAAACGAAACATTCAGATACGTATATATGTTGTTTCCATGTACATAAGGATTTAAACAACAATTTTGAAGGCGGTTTTTTAGGTCAAATTAGGTTCAACTAAAATTCTAAGATGGCATCAGAGTGTATCTTTTGTATGTTGTTGGGCTTCCCGAACTGCTCACGCATCATTGGACCCGTGAGGGGGGTTGATGAAAATAGTGGCATTAAGGTTGCCTTCAATGCAACCTTCAATTTAAAGAAATAAAAATAAAAGTAAAAGAAAAACAAAACATTCAGATACATATTTCCTATCCATGTACATGAGGATTTAAACAACAATACACAAAAAGCATATAGTTCAGTAAGAATCTAAAATATAGACGAAGAAATATATCTTCCTGCACTCTATAGTATACAAACAACAATGGTGATGTCTGAAGAAAACTCCAAAGAATACTCTTGGATTTAACATGCAAGTTCCAAATGTTGATTAAGACGTTGTGACATATCACTCTCTCAATTGAAGCTTTTTTCCTACAAATATTGATATAAAGGACATCATATCAATTTAATTATATTAAATAAAACACATGCTAGAAGGTATATCATAAGAAATTTACCAGTTAATCTTGGACATGGAATTTCTTATTCAAACTATTTACAAAAACAGCTAGTGTGACATGGATCCAGTCATTCACGTTGTTGAAGAATTTGAAGTAGGCATGTCTCCATGACGTTTTTAGCACTAGAGTTCCACAAACTCCCCAAAATCCAATTATAAATCCAAGCCCCAAGCTAACATAAAACCCAAAGGTTATTAGCTTATCTTCATCTTCACTAGTGACAGTTTTATCATAGCTTTTATTTGGAGAAATCACATCGTCTGGACAAAGATTTATGAGTGGTGGTCCACATAGTCGATTATTCCCCGTATATGTAGATGGATCAAAAGATTGTAGTTGAGTGCTTAGTGGAATTTTTCCTTCTAAGTTGTTGAAAGACAAGTCCATGTAACTAAGAAATGTCAAATTTGTAAAGCTCGTTGGCATTCTACCTGAAAGATGGTTTCTTGACAAGTCGAGTGATTCTAAACTTTCCATATGACCAATGTTGCTAGGAATGAATCCTGTGAGATTATTCCATGAAAGGTTTAAACCAGCTAATGCCACGAGTTTTGTTATACTTTGGGGTATCTCTCCTGTTAAATGGTTGCAAGAAAGATCAATGGTTGTCCAATATCCAAGATTTGTCTCATATTCTCTGCTGTATCCTTTCAATGTCAATATTTCCTTGTCATTGATGTAACCAATTTCATAATAACTGTCAATGCCAATTTCGTACCATCCCTTGTCATCAGAGACTGTAACTGACTCATAGTGAAATATGAATCTTGGAGACTTCAAATTTGATAAAGCAACTATGTGACTGAAGCATTGTGGTATTCCCCCAGTTATATTGTTTTGAGAGAGATCCAGTATTTGAAGAAGTGATAGATTGCACATACTTGTAGGAATGCTTCCTTGGAACTTATTTGCCCGTAGACGTAAAACAATCAACTGATGAAGATGATGGCCTAGCCACATAGGTAATGATCCTTGGAGATTGTTATCTCCAACATCAATTAATTTCAATTTTTGACAAAGGATCAAAGATGGAATTTCACCGGAGAAGTTGTTATTATTTAAATGGAGTGATTCAATTTGTCCTAGAGCACCAAGTGATTTGGGTACTTTCCCTGAGAAATTATTCTCTGCCAAATTTAGAACTCTTAAAGATTGAAACTTCTCCCAACAATCTGGAAGTGGCCCTACTAACATATTACTAGACAAGTCTAAATGAATTAAATTTTGAGATGAGGATGTACAAAACGAAGACAGGGACCCTGTAAACATATTATTTGAGAGAAATAGAGCGTACAACTTTGGAAATGGAGGCACTGAACCATTCAAATTGTTGAAACTAAAATCCCACACCCAAATATCATCATAATTTACATTCAGACTTTGTAAGGATTTTGGCAAGGGTCCATTGAGTTTATTATGGGAAATATCCAAGTATGTCAAACTCGAAGATAAATTCCCAAACCATTTAGGAAATGAATCTGAAATACCACAATTAGAGATATTTAGATAAGTAATCCCGCGTTGATATTTGAGCCATGCTGGAAATTTAGGACCCAATGTGCATGATGATGCAAGTAGTGTTTCCAGTTTGAAAGGTGGAACCCAATTTGAACTCAAGTTGAATGAAAGTGAATTTTGATTCACATCAAAATATTTCAATTCAGATAAGTTTGATAAATGTGTTTCATTAATGGTGCTGTTTAACTTATTTGAAGAGAGACGTAACTCATTTAGATCAGAAAGTTGGCCAATTGTATGTGGAAATGGACCACTTAAGTTATTATGGGAGAGATATAGTGTTTTTAATGAGACGAGTTTAGTTATCTCAAATAATGGTTGTGATCCATTTAATTGGTTAAAACCAAGATCTAGAATAGAAAGGGAAGACAAATGAACAAATGATTTTGGAAATGGACTGACAACATTGGTATTTCGAAGAGATAATGTCTCCAAAAATGGAAAACATGAAAAATCTGGAAGTGACATCACTTTGAATGGGTTATTGCTTAGATCCAAATTCCTTAAATCATTTTTCGTGGTACACAATTGTTGTATGTTGTCACTAAGTTTGCCAGACAATTGATTGGAATTCAGGTTCAAATCTTGCAGTTGAGACATATTTCTAAAAGATTTTAGTATGCTACTTTGTAGTTCATTATCTGAGAGACCAACTGATTTCAGAGAAATGGAAGTATTCAGGAGGGGAATGGATTTAGGATTGACTTGATGGAGCCCACAACCATATAAATAAAGTTCAGATAGATAAGGAATTTTGCTTATTGATGACAACCAATCAACAGCTAGAGTGAGATTGACATTTGATAGATCAAGGTATCTCAAATTAGAGAGATGAGAAAGCCATTCAAGGTCATTTGAAATCATATCATAATTAGATGAAAGGTCAAGAGTTTGTAAATTGGAAAGGTTCCCCAAACTAGGAGGAATGACACCAACAAAATGATTAAAACCAAGATTCAACTCTATCAACTTATCAAGTGAACCAATGCACTTTGGAATCTTTCCTTCAAATTGATTACCATTGAGATTTAAAGAAGTAAGATGTTGCAATTCACATATTGAAGAATCTAACTTACCTCGCAATTCTTTAGTATAATTTAAAGGCTCGAGATTCAAACCGATTACATGATGAGTGAAATTATCACATGAAATTCCTTCCCATTTGCAACATTCTTCACCTTTCCATGACGAAATGAATTCCCTATTAAGATTGATAGCATCTCTAAACTTGAGGAGAGCTCTCCTCTCTTTCTCCACACACTTGTTTGTATGAAAACTTTCTGCACATAACACATTAAAACATAGAAAGGACACCAAACAAAAGAGAAATTTGTACCCAAAACAAAGCATTATTGAGATCTACTCCTTTTGAAATATTTTTGGTTTATTTTAATGAAAGGGATAATGTAGTTAACTGAATTGTGAAGTGGAATGAATTGAAGAACTGAGAATAAACTAGGCTCATATTTATAGACAGATCAAAATCACCCAGCTATTGAACAAGGCTTTTGTTTAATGACAAATAAAGCAAATTATTGCAAAGATAGTAACACATTAAATTTCTGATATGTCAGTATTTAATGATTTTAGTAGCAATTTAGGAAATTTGATTTGACTTAAAACACACCACTGAGAATAGGTAGTTTGAATTATGGCACCAGAGGAAACAACCAGGAAAGTAGAAACAAAATTATCAATAATAGATGTGGACGAAAAGATTGAAAAGATGAGAGAAAATTGTTAGGAAATTACACATATTCATTTTCCAGAGATTTTATGGTTGGTAGAGATGCATCATCAATAATAGGTCATATTAACTAATGTTCCGAGACACTAGTTAAAAAACCAAAAAAAAAAAATCATATTGAAAAAAACACTTATTATATTTTTAAGAATTTGATTACATATCTTTTAAGATAATTTTACTATATTTTTTTTTCTTAACTAATGTTACCGAATATTAATTAACATTTTCCTTAAAATATAAACCTCTTTAGTTGTATTTTTCTTTCGTTCAGATTAAAAAAATTACAAAGTATACCATTTTTGTAGATCGAGGTAAGAAATTCGAATATTTTTTTGTCTATCTATTTTATCTATCTATCAGATTTTTTAATATTGTATGGAGTTTTATTAAAAATAATTAGTGTATACACCTAATGGTTTACGGGATTAGACATATAATAATTTTTGTCTTATATATTGAATAAGAATGTGCACATGCACGCATGTAAGTATATTGTCTTTTATATAAGTGACATGAAGGAAGCTAAATTACATGATACATGCTTAAGGGATAGAACATCTACTTAATATGATGAGATATTTAATTTTTATTTTAATTCATCATTTTTTTACTCATACATGTTAATGTATTAATTATTATTTTAATATTTTTTTCTGTCAATATTTGAACATTGGACCTTTAACTCTTCTCTTCAACTCCTTTAATTTTTCATTTTTCTTTTAAGTGACAAGTCTATGATCTCTTTGTTTTTTTCGTTTTTTATTGAATAAATATTCAGATTACAAAAAATTGTTAATAAGTATAATTAAAGACAAATTATATCACATACATACATAAGAAAATATCTAATATAACAACTAACATCCTAACATTTATCACCAAAAAAATTAGTTTTGAATTATTATAGAATGTGTTACATGATAATATTACATTTCTGATGGGAAAGACTTTTGTTTTCCTAGATGTTTTGAATTATTATAAGAGAAATGATATTTGTACAACCATTTCTTAACAATCTTTTGACAACTTTCTCTCTCATACTCATATTATACTTTTATTTTCTCTCTTCCTTTTTTTAATCCCTATTGTTTTTGACCAATCATAAAAGAGAAAAACAAAGTTATCATAAAAGTTATAAGAAAGAGATGTACAAATATCACTACTCTTATTATAAAGTGTGTTACATGATTTTCTCCTAGACAGCAAAATCACACATCTATTGGAAACATCTAGTTACTTTCCTGATGGGCAAGACCTTTGCTTTATGATAATAAGTTAAATGTTTGATGTGTCATTCTATAATGAGTCAATTCAACATGTCTTGCTCACAAGTTTGCTTCCTCCCATCTAAGTGGATCCCACCCTTATAAATTCTCACTTCTTAGAAATTTACTTTGCATCGTGACAATATTTTTTTATATCTAAATTATTATTTTTTTTGGAAAATGTTACATTGACACTTTTTTTAGGTGGCATTAAGAATACACAAGTAAGAGTTTTTGTGTACCACACACAAACATGCTTTTCACCATTGAGATATTATTAAATAATTCAATGGTCAAGATTGAAGAATGAGTACTTGTGTAATGGGTTTGGGGTTCAATTGTTGGTATTTGCAAATATGGTGTCCAACAATAACAGAATTTAATAGATACCTTTATGAAGAAAAGAATAATTGCAAAAAAATTATAAAAATATTGAACACTATTAAAAGCAATAATTAATCTGAAAAACAGTTCAAAAATCGTAATTAAATTCTAAATTTAACTTTTCTTGAATGTAAAATAAAAGTTAAATAATTAATCCTTATTTAACTTTTCTTAAATTTGTTAGACATATAAAGATGTTTAAGGGAATTCTGTTCTGCATATTATTGTCAATATGAATAGAAATAGGAACATAACTTATTTTTATATTTATGTGTTATGAGCATATGTAGAAATGTTGGCTGGTACAAATAAGGATTTCAACAATAGTATATACACATTAGAAACCAAAAAATATGAGCAAACTAGTAATATTTTCATTCCCTTGATCACAACTAATTAAGCTAGTCTTTTTCACCAACAAGATTAAATCATCTCTATTACATGTTAGAATATGCAGATTGTCCAAGATTAAAGAATGCAAAATAAGTAAATACATATTTGTCATATTCCTCAACACATTTGGACGCCATTATCCGTTTATTTCAAAGGACTTTGGAGAATTTTAAAATATGAGTTATATTAACTAGTGTTTTCGGAGAGTTTGGGTACTACATAATTGGTGCCATTAGTAATGCTTTCTAAATTTTAATCCTATACAACTCTTTGAACCATTGGATATATAATAAACTTTTGCTTTATATGACTTTAACACATGTTATTTAGCACATGTTAAATTGTACTTGTATTAACTTTTAGTAGTCAACTCATATGAATATAAATGCATGGTCATGCTAACAATAAACATAAAAATATGTTTAGCCGGCCCTAGTTTTCTAGTGAGAGAAACTTCAACTTTTCTCTAAAAAAATTTTCTCCTTCGTTCATCGAGGAGGGGTGGTTTTATGTCATTTTTTGACCTATAATCACCCCTCTACATCTTTTCAATCTAACTTACCTCCAAATCCAAAAGAGAGTTCCATACTGGTTACATGATGAGTGAAATTATCACATGAAATCCCTTTCCATTTGCAACATTCTTCACCTTTCCATGATGAAATTCCATCCCTGTACTTAAGATTGATAACATCTCTAAACTTGAGGAGAGCATTCCTCTCTGTCTCCACGCACTTGTTCATATGGATACTTTATGATACATAACAGCCCGATGCATAAAATGGCCACCATACAATAAAGAAAAGGCTAAACTTCATTTTTCGTCCTCTAAGTTCTAAAATGTTGCGATTTTGGCCCCTTATTAAAAAAAATGGTAAAAGTGACCCCCTATGTTTAGGGAAATATGCTCTTTTGACCCCCTAACATAAGGGAAATATGCTTTTTGACCCCTTATCTTTAACAAAAGTTGTGATTATGGCCCCTTTTTTGGGACACGTGGCGTCTTCTCAGCAATTTTGGTATGAAAGGGGCCAAAATTGCCATTTTTTTTAATAGGGGACCAAAATCGCAATATTTTAAAACATATGAGGCGAAAAGTGCACTTATTATCATAAAGAAAATGGAACACACAATGAATCATTGTGATGTACTCAATTCCGTTGGAAATATTTTTGGTTATTCCAATAAAAGACAGAGTAATTAACTGAATTGTAAAGTGGAATGAAGAATTGTAGGCAGCAAAATTACACATCTATAGAAAATATCTAGCTACTTTCCCTGTTGTTTCTACGGTTGCTATAATTCACACATTTTAAGTCAATCAAACTTGTGTGATGGGCAAGACTTTTGCTTTATGATAATAAGTTAAATGTTTAATGTGTCATTTATAATAATATTTTTTTTAGAAAATTTATTAATAATATTATTAAACATGATAAAATAAATCTAATATTATACCTTTGTCAATTAAATATGAGAAATGATATTTGAACAACTATTTTTTGTCAACTTTATCTCTTATATTTAGATTATATTTTTATTTTCTCTCTCTACTGCTTTGGATTTTGTGTCAATATCTCATTTTTTTTATAAACTTTTGATTGTCTAAAAAATAATCATATAAATAAATATTCATCTTTATAAACTTTTGATTGTCTAAAAAATTATCATATAAATAGATATTCAAAGAACACAACTCATTAAATATTATTTGAAGTCAACGAGTCTTGATCGGAAGTAACGTAGTTAGTTTCCTCCCATGTGGATCCCACCCTTAAAATTCTAAACTTTATAGAAATTTCTTTGCATCGTGACAACCTATCTTTAACTTTTTAGCTCTTAGAGTGGATTATTGTTGTATGAACACAAGATCAAACAAGATTGTGTAAAGATAAGGTCATCAAAGCAATTGTTTTATACCTAAAATAATGAAATAAAAAAATAAATGGATTAAAGACCTCATTCATATTCTACTATTGATAAAAAAATTATTTGATATAAAAGCCTCATACTCTACTAAAATTAATAAAATATTATTATTTAAAATTAATACTATATCATCTCAATAAAGATTAAATCACTTGATTTTTCTATAAATCGCAGTTGAATCATCAAATGAAGTTGATTACCTTAGTTTAATATATGATTATGTATCTAAAACTTATGAAAAATTTAATTTAATTAAAATAATGTAGTTTTACTGAAATACTATTATGAGTTTCAAAAAAGTCTCATCTTCCTTAAAAAAAAAAGTCTCATCTTAAAATTTGTCTTAGACCTCGATATGTGTTGGTTCGTCTCTCAGACCATATATAAATATTTTTTTATATATTCACAAAATCTTGATAAAAATAAGACATTCTCAGAACATATTAATTCTATATATATTCTTTTAATTATTTCGATTGTACCCAAAACAATTTTTGGGCTAACGTTCCCAAATCTTATGACCATAATTTTGTGGACATGAAAGATTTTACTCATTGGATTGGAAGTAAAATTTTGTTTTCCGTTTTCTATTGAAGATAATGAGATCCTAAATACACTGGATTACACATATAGGTGGGGAGATTTTTACAATACGTATTAGAAGTATTACAATTTGAATCCAATTAAGGACAATAAAAAAAATCAAAATCTGCCCCCAACTCATCTAACTTTTAGAAGCATCGTTTATAATACAGTGTCTGAAAATTTAGTGTTTTAGGTACACCATTTTTCAAGCACATGAACTCTATTGTCTGAAAATTTATTAGTGTCCACTGTGGAGTATGCAGCTCAATTGGTACTCTTGCTTTGAAAAATCAGATTCATTATTTTTCATATCTTCCTAAAGAAGGCAATCATATTTCACATTTTTTGGCGAGACTTTATCCTTTCTTATATTTCACATTTATTTAACCGTGGTAGATTAGGGTATCCTGACTATTGTTTATGATGATGATTTTCAAGGGCTAAAACTTGCCAAGCAATATGAGATTTTTAACGCATCTTATACTTGTCGCAACACAAGCAGATATTAATATTGCATAAGTATAAATTAAATTGTACAAAAATCGGTGCGCAGATTTTTACAATACTTGTATCGAGTATTTGCTTCGATATCTTTTCAATCTTATTGTTTATTGTTGTGGTAATAACATTACGAAAGCAGATCCCATTAACCACTAGCACTGCTTCCCCTGTTATTAGTTTTGCTTCATCAGGGAAATTCATACTATTATAAACATATTATTTTAGAGAAATAAGAGAACGCAATTTTGGAAAAGGAGGAAATGATCAATTCAAATTGTTGAAACTAAAATCCCAAACCTGATCATAATCATAACTTACTTTTGTACTTGGAAAATGATTTCGGCAAGGGACCATTGAGTTTGTTATGTGAAACAATCAAGTATTCCAAACTTTGAAGATAAATTCCAAAATCATTTGGGGAATGAATCTAAAATGCCGTTATTAGAGATATTTAGATCAATAAGTTCCCTTTGATGTTTTAACCATGCTGGAAATTTAGGACCCAATGTGCATGATGATGATTATAGTGTTTCAAGTTTGAAAGGTGGAACCCAAATCCGAACTCAAGTTGAATGAAAATGAATTACGAGTCGCATCAAAAAATTTCAGTAAGTAGAAGTTTGGTCCTGTTTCGTGTAACCTTTACACTAGTCACTTAAAAAAATTCTAAAGATAGGTGAGAAAGATGTTTTGCTTTCTAACTAAGTGGAAGAAAACCTTAGCATCAATTGATCTATAATGGACATTCTGCACATGGTAACAGGTAATTGCATATTCTGATATTCATAAACTTACTTTTGAAATCTATAGATAAAACTTCAGCTTGTATTTGTATGATTCTTACTAGTCATTTTTTATTTTTCATAATTAAACAAATTTTAATTTAAGGGACTAAAAACACTAACAGAAAATTTTGTAGGGACTAAAAAGTGTGATTTATTTTTAAAGGGACTAAAAACAAAACTGCAGATATTTATAGGGACCAAAATCTTAATTAACCCAATTTTAACTTATTTCCAAATTTATATAATTGGATATATAATTAACTTATGCTTTATAAGGCTTGACAATATTATAAGACCGCTTTAACAATATTTGTCTTAAATTGCCATTTCCTTGTAATGTAAATGAACCAACCTTGGTTTTACTTCTACTACTATAGAGTAGGTGATATTGCATAAGAACTAGAAAGTAAAAACCAGAAGAATGATATTCCCAAGCAAATATTGATATTGCATAAGCAGAAATCAAATTGCACAAAAATAGGTGCAGAGATTTTTAATACATATGTGGTATTATTATATATGATTTCTTAACGAAGAGCACTCGTTGGCATTTTTCTGAAAATATTACAATTTGACTCCAATTTGAGACATGAAGAATCAAAATCTGCCCCTAACTATCATTTCTGCTAATATTTTTTAAGGGCTCAAACTTTTGTTTGCTCTGCACTGTATTTCCTTTAACCTAAGTTTTATCTCACCGACATTTACCTTAGGTTTTGGCCTGATCACCCGATGTTTATAATTTCTCTTCTTTTTTATTGATCAATTTTAACAAGGCTTTGCTGCGATTTGTTTTAAAATAAAATAAAAAGGACGTAATCTGTTCAAAATCTACTGCATGTTATACAATTAAAAAAAATTAATGTAACAAAATATATTAAAAAGAAAAACAAAACATGCATCCACATACATATTTTATTTCCATAGAAACAATACATAGTTTGGTAAGAAACGAAAATATACACCAAGACAGATGTTTTCATGAGAATTAAAGATGATAGCTCAAGACAGAAAATATAACATAACAAAAGAGTACCCAAAGAATACTCTTGGATGCATGTTCCAGTTGGAACATATATTGATGAAGACATTGTGACATATCACTCTCTCAGTTGATGCTTTACCTACAAATATTGTTGGAAAAAAAAAAAAGTGTTATATGCATTTGATAGTAATATACACTATTGTGCTTCTGTATTATCGAAAAATAAAATAGAAGGTATATTGTATGGAATTTACCAGTTAATCTTCGACTTGGAATCTTTTCTTCAGCCTATTTACAAAAACTTCTAGTGTGACATGGATCCAGTCATTCATGTTATCGAAGAACTTGAAATAGGCATGCCTCCATGATGTTTTTATCACTAGAGTTCCACAAACTCCCCAAAATCCAATTAGAAATCCAAGCCCCAAGCTAACATAAAACCCAAAGGTTATTAGCTTATCTTCATCTTCACTAGTGACAGTTTTATCATAGCTTCTATTTGGAGAAATCACATCGTCTGGACAAAGATTTATGAGTGGTGGTCCACATAGTCGATTATTCCCCGCATATGTAGATGGACCAAAAGATTGTAGTTGAGTGCATAGTGGAATTTTTCCTTCTAAGTTGTTGAAAGACAAGTCCATGTAACTAAGAAATGTCAAATTTGAGAAGCTCGTCGGCATTCTACCAGAAATATGATTTCTTGAGAAGTCAAGTGATTCTAACCTTTCCATATGACCAATGTTGCTAGGAATGAATCCTGTGAGATTATTCCATGAAAGGTTTAAACCAGCTAATGCCACGAGTTTTGTTATACTTTGGGGTATCTCTCCTGTTAAATGGTTGCAAGAAAGATCAATGGTTGTCCAATATCCAAGATTTGTCTCATATTCTCTGCTGTATCCTTTCAATGTCAATATTTCCTTGTCATTGATGGAACCAATTTCATAAATTTCACTGCCATCAGAGTATGACTCTAACCAATAGTGAAATATATTTCTTGGAGACTTCAAATTTGATAAAGCAACTATGTGACTGAAGCATTCTGGTATCCCTCCTGTTATATTGTTTTGAGAGAGGTCCAGAATTTGAAGAAGTGATAGCTTGCACATACTTGAAGGAATGCTTCCTTGGAACTTATTTGCCCGTAGACGTAAAATAATCAACTGATGAAGATGATGGCCTATCCACATAGGTAATGGTCCTTGGAGATTGTTATCTCCAACATCAATTAATTTCAAGTTGGGACAAAGGATCAAAGATGGAATTTCACCGGAGAATTTGTTGTTGTTTAAATGAAGCGATTCAATTTGTCGCAAAGCGCCAAGTGAGTTAGGCAACTTTCCTGATAAATTGTTATTTGCCAAATTTAGAACTTCTAATGATTGAAACTTCTTCCAACAATCTGAAAGTTTCCCTACTAGCAAATTACAAGACAAGTCCAAATAACTTAAACTATGAGATGAGGATGTACAAAAAGAAGACAGGGACCCTGTAAACATATTATTTGAGAGAAATAGACCTTCCAACTTTGGAAACGGAGGCAACGAACCATTCAAATTGTTGGAACTAAAATCCCACACTCGGATATAATGATCATTTATTTTCGAACTTGGTAATGATTTTGGCAAGGGTCCTTTGAGTTTGTTATGTGAAACATCCAAGTGTGTCAAACTCGAAGATAAATTCCAAAACCATTTAGGAAATGAATCTGAAATACCACAATTAGAGATATTTAAATCAGTAAGCCACCTTTGATGTTTGAGCCATAATGGAAATTTAGGACCCAATGGGCATGATGATGCATGTAGTTTTTCCAGTTTGAAAGGTGGAACCCAATTTGAACTCAAGTTGAATGAAAGTGAATTTTGTTTCACATCAAAATATTTCAATTCAGATAAGTTTGATAAATGTGTTTCATTAATGGTGCCGTTTAACTTATTTGAGGAGAGACGTAACTCTTTTAGATGAGAAAGTCGGCCAATTGTATGTGGAAATGGCCCACTTAAGTTATTATGGGAGAGATATAGTGTTTTTAATGAGACGAGTTTAGTTATCTCAAATAATGATTGTGATCCATTCAATTGGTTAAACCTGAGATCTAGAAATTGTATGGTTGGTAGAGATGCATCATCAATGATATCCACAACACTCAACTGATTATAGGAGAGATCTAGAAATGAAAGGGAAGACAAATGTACAAGTGATTTCGGAAATGGATCGACAACATTGGTATTTCGAAGATATAATGTCTCCAACAATGGAAAACATGAAAAATCGGGAAGTGGCCTCACATTGAATGGGTTATCGCTTAGATCCAAATTCCTTAAATCATTTTTTGCGGAACACAATTGTTGTATGTTGTCACTAAGTTTGCCAGACAATTGATTGGAATTAAGGTATAACTGTTGTAGTTGAGACATATTTCTAAAAGATTTTAGTATGCTACTCTGTAGTTCATTATCTGAGAGACCAACTGATTTCAGAGAAATGGAAGTATTCAGGAGGGGAATGGATTTAGGATTGACTTGATGGAGCCCACAACCATATAAATAAAGTTCAGATAGAGAAGGAATTTTGCTTATTGATGACAACCAATCAACAGCTAGAGTGAGATTAACATATGAAAGATCAAGGTATCTCAAATTAGAGAGATGAGAAAGCCATTCAAGGTCATTCGCAGTCAAGTAATTAAATACTCCAAGGTCAAGAGTTTGTAAATTGAAAAGGTTCCCTAGACTAGGAGGAATGACACCAACAAAATAATTATAACCAAGATTCAACTCTATCAACTTATCAAGTGAACCAATGCACTTTGGAATCTTTCCTTCTAAGTAATTATAACCAAGATTTAAAGAAGTAAGATGTTTCAGTTCACATATTGAAGAATCTAACTTACCTCCAAATCCAAAAAAAATGAGATGCAAACTGGTTACATGATGAGTGAAATTATCACAAGAAATTCCTTCCCATTTGCAACATTCTTCACCTTTCCATGACGAAACGAATTCCCTATTAAGATGGATAGCATCTCTAAACTTGAGGAGAGCTCTCCTCTCTGTCTCCACACACTTGTTTGTATGAAAACTTTCTGCACATAACACATTAAAACATAGAAAGGACACCAAACAAAAGAGAAAATTGTACCCAAAACAAAGCATTATTGAGATCTACTCCTTTTGAAATATTTTTGGTTTATTTTAATCAAAGGGATAAAGTAGTTAACTGAATTGTGAAGTGGAATGAATTGAAGAACTGAGAATAAACTAGGCTCATATTTATAGACAGATCAAAATCACCCATCTATTGAACAAGGCTTTTGTTTAATGACAAATAAAGCAAATTATAGCAAAGATAGTAACACATTAAATTTCTGATATGTCAGTATTTAATGATTTTAGCAATTTAGGAAAGTTGATTGACTTAAAACACACCACTGAGAATCGGTAGTATGAATTATGGCACCAGAGGAAACAACCAGGAAAGTAGAAACAAAATTATCAATAATAGATGTGTACGAAAAGATGAGAGAAAAAGATGAGAGAAATTACACAAATTCATTTTCATCATTGCAATTTGCAAGGTACTCAACAATTTTGGACCCCAATATCTGTTCAATTCAAAGTATATTGGATTGAAATGATTTCAACTTATTATTAATTATTAGTTCAACTAATTTGAGCTATAGGGTTAAGGGATATGAAGAGTTAAAGATCCAAGATACAAGAAAAAAATTCTAACATAACAACTAACATATTAATATTTGGCATTAAACGAAAAATTAGTTTTGAATAATGAAAAATTAGTTTTGAATAATTATAGAGTGTGTTACATGCTTCCATTACTCTTTTGATGGAAAGACTTTTGTTTTTGTAGAAGTTTTGATTTATTACAGAGTGTGTAACATACTTCCATTTCTCCTGGACAGCAAAATCAAACATTTATTGAACAAGACTTTTGCGACGGGCAAGACTTTAATTTTCATAGAAGTTTTGAATTATTATAGGATGTGTTACATGCTTCCATTTCTCATAGACAACACAATCGGCCATTCATTAAACAAGACTAATGTGATGGGCAAGACTTCTGTTTTATGAGAAATAAAGCAAATTAAAGCCAAGATAGTACTAATAATAACTTAGATGTCTGATATGTCATTATATAATGATTTTAGCAGCAATTGAGGAAGTTTAATTAACTTAAAACACCGCTAAAAATAGGAAGTTTGAATTATAGCATCCAACCAGGAAAGTAGAAACAGAATATGTGTCAGAAAAGATTGAAAAGATGATAGAAAATTGTTAAGAATTCAGACATAATCATTTTGCATCATTGCAAGACATTCAATACTTCTAGAAACAGAATTATGAATAATAGATGGGTTATGCTACCTTGTAGTCTAAGGGTACATGTTAAGGAACGCAAAAAGAGCAATTTTGCATTTGAAAACATAATTTTAAGAAGTTGAATATACTACTTTTGATACGTCTATTTTGCAAAGTTATAAAATATTAATGTGATCTAATAACATTCTTATAACTTCCAAGCATTGCCTTATTCTACAACTATGACAGAAAGCTCCTTATTTTAATAGTACCTTTCCATTGAACCTTGAAGAATAGATGTACTTTTCAATGGTTGGAATTTCATGCCCGAAGTTAAAATAAAAACACATTTGAGAGGAAGCAAAAGCAATGAAACAAAAACCTATTAACACGACCCTTAAGTCTTAACAGAAAACCCGCATTCTCCTCGTCGGCAACTATATTGACCAATCTCTCATGCAGTTTCTGTGTTTAATATTAGTCATACTCATATCAATGTTATTAAATGGTACATCAATTTGTTAGACATATAAAGATGTTTAAGGGAATTTTGTTCTGCATATTGTTATCAATATGAATAGAAATAGGAACATAACACATTTTTATATTTATGTGTTATTAGCATAAGTAGAATTGTTGGCAGGTATATAATAAGGATTTCAACAATATGATATACACATTTGCAACTAAAGAATATGATGCAAACTAGTAATATTTCCATTCCCTTGATCACAACTAAGCTAGTCTTTTTCACCAACAAGATAAAATCTACTCTATTACATGTTAGAATATGCGGATTGTCCAAAATTATAGAATGCAAAATAAGTAAATACATATTTGTCATATTCCTCAATTAATGCTAAGTCTTATTCCAGTTAATTGGAAACCAAGACATTTGTGTCACCTATCTTTAGTTTATGGTGATCCATTTCTTATAAAAGAAAAAATGAACGATGTAAATTCTCATTCGTTGATCAAAGTGTAGCGTTACAACTTATATAGAGGTTATGAAGGTGTATGATAGCTATGTTATGTGTATCGAACTCTTTCTCTTTGCCACCAGCTTGTGTTGATTGCTTCAAATTCAATGTGTTATTGTATCTTTTGGATGTCGCATGAAGATTAGACTTTAGTTGCCTTGGCCACCATCATACTTTTTATGTTTAATTTAATTATCTTCTAGACCATTGTCAGTTAATTCGTAATTCGTTTCGGTACGTGGTACTAGTTCGGGTAAGCGACATGAGAAGAATTCGGTACGCGTGAGGGTATAGAGCTTCTGTACATCTCGGTTCGTCGTACTAGTACTAGCTAATTAATCTATCTCCTGGACTAATAGACTTCGGTCAAATCTCCTTTGCATTAGACTTTGTTGTTTTAGCTTTGCTTTAGTTGCTTCATACTTTTGCTCCTTTTAAGTAGGGGGTTGGTATATCTTATATGGTTCCCATGGTCTCTCTTGCGCGTTAGTGTTTATATGTATTAAGGGTGTAATATGTGGGTTAATCCCCTGATGCTTCATCTGTTCTTGATTTTTGGACTTATGCCGTTTGGTCGGTTGTACCGTCTTTATTTATCGCAATTGTTTTATACCTAAAATAATGAAATAAAAAAATAAATCGATTAAAGACCTCATTCATATTCTACTATTGATAAAAAAAATTATTTGATATAAAAGCCTCATACTCTACTAAAATTAATAAAATATTATTTAAAATTAATACTATATCATCTCAATAAAGATTAAATCACTTGATTTTTCTATAAATCGCAGTTGAATCATCAAATGAAGTTGATTACCTTAGTTTAATATATGATTATGTATCTAAAACTTATGAAAAATTTAATTAAATTAAAATAATGTAATTTTACTGTAATACTATTATGAGTTTCAAAAAAATCTCATCTTCCGTAAAAAAAAAAAAGTCTCATCTTAAAATTTGTCTTAGACCTCAATATGTGTTAATTCTATATTCACAAAAATCTTGATAAAAATAAGACATTCTCACAATATGTTAATTCTATATTTATTCTTTTAATTATTTCGATTGTGCCCAAAACAATTTTTAGGTAAACGTTCCCAAATCTGCCCCCATAATTTTGTGGACATGAAAGATTTACTCATTGGATTGGAAGTAAAATTTTGTTTTCCGTTTTCTATTGAAGATAATGAGATCCTAAATACACTGGATTACACATATAGGTGGGGAGATTTTTACAATACATATTAGAAGTATTACAATTTGAATCCAATTAAGGACAATAAAAAAAATCAAAATCTGCCCCCAACTCATCTAACTTTTAGAAGCATCGTTTATAATACAGTGTCTGAAAATTTAGTGTTTTAGGTACACCATTTTTCAAGCACATGAACTCTATTGTCTGAAAATTTATTAGTGTCCACTGTGGAGTATGCAGCTCAATTGGTACTCTTGCTTTGAAAAATCAGATTCATTATTTTTCATATCTTCCTAAAGAAGGCAATCATATTTCACATTTTTTGGCGAGACTTTATCCTTTCTTATATTTCACATTTATTTAACCGTGGTAGATTAGGGTATCCTGACTATTGTTTATGATGATGATTTTCAAGGGCTAAAACTTGCCAAGCAATATGAGATTTTTAACGCATCTTATACTTGTCGCAACACAAGCAGATATTAATATTGCATAAGTATAAATTAAATTGTACAAAAATCGGTGCGCAGATTTTTACAATACTTGTATCGAGTATTTGCTTCGATATCTTTTCAATCTTATTGTTTATTGTTGTGGTAATAACATTACGAAAGCAGATCCCATTAACCACTAGCACTGCTTCCCCTGTTATTAGTTTTGCTTCATCAGGGAAATTCATACTATTATAAACATATTATTTTAGAGAAATAAGAGAACGCAATTTTGGAAAAGGAGGAAATGATCCATTCAAATTGTTGAAACTAAAATCCCAAACCTGATCATAATCATAACTTACTTTTGTACTTGGAAAATGATTTCGGCAAGGGACCATTGAGTTTGTTATGTGAAACAATCAAGTATTCCAAACTTTGAAGATAAATTCCAAAATCATTTGGGGAATGAATCTAAAATGCCGTTATTAGAGATATTTAGATCAATAAGTTCCCTTTGATGTTTTAACCATGCTGGAAATTTAGGACCCAATGTGCATGATGATGATTATAGTGTTTCAAGTTTGAAAGGTGGAACCCAAATCCGAACTCAAGTTGAATGAAAATGAATTACGAGTCGCATCAAAAAATTTCAGTAAGTAGAAGTTTGGTCCTGTTTCGTGTAACCTTTACACTAGTCACTTAAAAAAATTCTAAAGATAGGTGAGAAAGATGTTTTGCTTTCTAACTAAGTGGAAGAAAACCTTAGCATCAATTGATCTATAATGGACATTCTGCACATGGTAACAGGTAATTGCATATTCTGATATTCATAAACTTACTTTTGAAATCTATAGATAAAACTTCAGCTTGTATTTGTATGATTCTTACTAGTCATTTTTTATTTTTCATAATTAAACAAATTTTAATTTAAGGGACTAAAAACACTAACAGAAAATTTTGTAGGGACTAAAAAGTGTGATTTATTTTTAAAGGGACTAAAAACAAAACTGCAGATATTTATAGGGACCAAAATCTTAATTAACCCAATTTTAACTTATTTCCAAATTTATATAATTGGATATATAATTAACTTATGCTTTATAAGGCTTGACAATATTATAAGACCGCTTTAACAATATTTGTCTTAAATTGCCATTTCCTTGTAATGTAAATGAACCAACCTTGGTTTTACTTCTACTACTATAGAGTAGGTGATATTGCATAAGAACTAGAAAGTAAAAACCAGAAGAATGATATTCCCAAGCAAATATTGATATTGCATAAGCAGAAATCAAATTGCACAAAAATAGGTGCAGAGATTTTTAATACATATGTGGTATTATTATATATGATTTCTTAACGAAGAGCACTCGTTGGCATTTTTCTGAAAATATTACAATTTGACTCCAATTTGAGACATGAAGAATCAAAATCTGCCCCTAACTATCATTTCTGCTAATATTTTTTAAGGGCTCAAACTTTTGTTTGCTCTGCACTGTATTTCCTTTAACCTAAGTTTTATCTCACCAACATTTACCTTAGGTTTTGGCCTGATCACCCGATGTTTATAATTTCTCTTCTTTTTATTGATCAATTTTAACAAGGCTTTGCTGCGATTTGTTTTAAAATAAAATAAAAAGGACGTAATCTGTTCAAAATCTACTGCATGTTATACAATTAAAAAAAATTAATGTAACAAAATATATTAAAAAGAAAAACAAAACATGCATCCACATACATATTTTATTTCCATAGAAACAATACATAGTTTGGTAAGAAACGAAAATATACACCAAGACAGATGTTTTCATGAGAATTAAAGATGATAGCTCAAGACAGAAAATATAACATAACAAAAGAGTACCCAAAGAATACTCTTGGATGCATGTTCCAGTTGGAACATATATTGATGAAGACATTGTGACATATCACTCTCTCAGTTGATGCTTTACCTACAAATATTGTTGGAAAAAAAAAAAAGTGTTATATGCATTTGATAGTAATATACACTATTGGGCTTCTGTATTATCGAAAAATAAAATAGAAGGTATATTGTATGGAATTTACCAGTTAATCTTCGACTTGGAATCTTTTCTTCAGCCTATTTACAAAAACTTCTAGTGTGACATGGATCCAATCATTTATGTTGTTGAAGAATTTGAAATAGGCATGCCTCCATGATGTTTTTATCACTAGAGTTCCACAAACTCCCCCAAATCCAATGAAAAAACCAATCACCAAGCTAACATAAAACCCAAAGGTTATGAGCTTATCTTCATCTTCTTCACTAGTGACATGTTTATCATGGCTTCTTGTCACATCTCCTGGACAAAGATTTGTGATTGGTGGGCCACAAAGTCTACTATTCCCAACATATGATGAGGGGCCAAAAGTTTGTAGTTGAGTGCTTATGGGAATATTGCCTTCTAAGTTGTTGAAAACAAGTTCATGTGACTAAGAAATGTCAAATTTGAAAAGCTTGTTGGCATTCTACCTGAAAGATGGTTTCTTGACAAGTCGAGTGATTGTAAACTTTCCATATGACCAATGTTGCTAGGAATAAATCCTTTGAGATTATTCCATGAAAGGTTGAAAGCAGCTAATGCCACGAGTTTTGTTATACCTTCTGGTATCTCTCCTGTTAAATGGTTGCAAGAAAGATCAATGGTTGTCCAATATCCAAGATTTGTCTCATATTCTCTGCTGTATCCTTTCAATGTCAATATTTCCTTGTCATTGAAGGATCCAATTTCATACACTTCACCGTCGTCAGAGACTTGGACTGACCAATAGTGAAATATGTATCTTGGAAACTTCAAATTTGATAAAGCGACTATGTGACTGAAGCATTCTGGTATCCCTCCTGTTATATTGTTTTGAGAGAGATCCAGTATTTGAAGAAGTGATAGATTGCACATACTTGTAGGAATGCTTCCTTGGAACTTATTTGCCCGTAGACGTAAAACAATCAACTGATGAAGATGATGGCCTAGCCACATAGGTAATGATCCTTGGAGATTGTTATCTCCAACATCAATTAATTTCAAGTTTTGACAAAGGATTAAAGATGGAATTTCACCGGAGAATTTGTTGTTGTTTAAATGAAGCGATTCAATTTGTCGCAAAGCGCCAAGTGAGTTAGGCAACTTTCCTGACAAATTGTTATTTGCCAAATTTAGAACTTCTAATGATTGAAACTTCTTCCAACAATCTGAAAGTTTCCCTGCTAGCAAATTACAAGACAAGTCCAAATACCTTAAACTATGAGATGAGGATGTACACAAAGAAGACAGGGACCCTGTAAACATATTATTTGAGAGAAATAGAGCGTCCAACTTTGGAAAAGGAGGCAGTAAACCATTCAAATTGTTGAAACTAAAATCCCACACCCGAAAATGATCATAATTTACATTCAGACTTGGTAAGGATTTTGGCAAGGGTCCATTGAGTTTGTTATGGGAAACATTCAAGTATCTCAAACTCGAAGATAAATTCCAGAACCATTTAGGAAATGAATCTGAAATACCACAATTAGAAATATTTAGATCAGCAAGCCCCCTTTGATGTTTGAGCCATGTTGGGAATTTAGGACCCAGCGGGCATGACGATGCATGTAGTGTTTCCAGTTTGAAGGGTGGAACCCAATTTGAACTCAAGTTGAATGAAAGTGAATTTTGAGTCACATCAAAATATTTCAATTCAGATAAGTTTGATAAATGTGTTTCATTAATGGTGCCATTTAACTTATTTGAAGAGAGACGTAACTCATTTAGATCAGAAAGTTGACCAATTGTATGTGGAAATGGCCCACTTAAGTTATTATGGGAGAGATATAGTGTTTTTAATGAGACGAGTTTAGTTATCTCAAATAGTGGTTGTGATCCATTCAATTGGTTAAAACCGAGATCTAGCAAAGAAAGGGAAGACAAATGAACAAATGATTTTGGAAATGGACTGACAACATTGGTATTTCGAAGAGATAATGTCTCCAAAAATGGAAAACATGAAAAATCGGGAAGTGACATCACTTTGAATGGGTTATTGCTTAGATCCAAATTCCTTAAATCATTTTTGGTGGTACACAATTGTTGTATGTTGTCACTAAGTTTGCCAGACAATTGATTGGAATTCAGGTCTAAGTTTTGTAGTTGAGACATATTTCTAAAAGATTTTAGTATGCTACTCTGTAGTTCATTATATGAGAGATCGAGAGATTTCAGAGAAATGGAAGTATTCAGGAGGGGAATTGATTTAGGATTGACTTGATGGAGCCCACAAATATTTAAATTAAGTTCATATAGATAACGAATTTTGCTTATTGATGACAACCAATCAACAGCTAGAGTAAGATTAACATATGATAGATCAAGGCATCTCAAATTAGAGAGATGAGAAAGCCATTCAAGGTCATTTGCGGTCAAGTAATTAAATAATCCAAGGTCAAAAGTTTGTAAATTGGAAAGGTTCCCCAAACTAGGAGGAATGACACCAACAAAATAATTAAAACCAAGATTCAACTCTATCAACTTATCAAGTGAACCAATGCACTTTGGAATCTTTCCTTCAAATTGATTACCAAAGAGATTTAAAGAAGTAAGATGTTGCAATTCACATATTGAAGAATCTAACTTACCTCCAAATCCTAAAAGAATGAGATGCAAACTGGTTACATGATGAGTGAAATTATCACATAAAATTCCTTCCCATTTGCAACATTCTTCACCTTTCCATGAAGAAATTCCATCCCTATTAAGATTGATAGCATCTCTAAACTTGAGGAGAGCTCTCCTCTCTGTCTCCACACACTTGTTTGTATGAAAACTTTCTGCACATAACACATTAAAACATAGAAAGGACACCAAACAAAAGAGAAATTTGTACCCAAAACAAAGCATTATTGAGATCTACTCCTTTTGAAATATTTTTGGTTTATTTTAATCAAAGGGATAAAGTAGTTAACTGAATTGTGAAGTGGAATGAATTGAAGAACTGAGAATAAACTAGGCTCATATTTATAGACAGATCAAAATCACCCATCTATTGAACAAGGCTTTTGTTTAATGACAAATAAAGCAAATTATAGCACACATTAAATTTCTGATATGTCAGTATTTAATGATTTTAGTAGCAATTTAGGAAATTTGATTGACTTAAAACACACCACTGAGAATAGGTAGTTTGAATTATGGCACCAGAGGAAACAACCAGGAATGTAGAAACAAAATTATCAATAATAGACGTGGACAAAAAGATTGAAAAGATGAGAGAAAATTGTTAGGAAATTACACATATTCATTTTCCATCATTGCAATTTGCAAGGTACTCAACACTTTTGGACCCCAATATCTGTTCAATTCAAAGTATATTGGATGGAAATGATTTCACCTTATTATTAATAATTAGTTCATCTAATTTGAGCTATAGGGTTAAGGGATATGAAGAGTTAAAGATCCAAGATACAAGAAAAAAATTCTAACATAACAACTAACATAATAATATTTGGCATTAAAAGAAAAATTAGTTTTGAATAATAATAGAGTGTGTTACATGCTTCCATTACTCTTTTGATGGAAAGACTTTTGTTTTTGTAGAAGTTTTGATTTATTACAGAGTGTGTAACATACTTCCATTTCTCCTGGACAGCTAAATCAAACATTTATTGAACAAGACTTTTGCAACGGGCAAGACTTTTATTTTCATAGAAGTTTTGAATTATTATAGGATGTGTTACACGACTAATGTGATGGGCAAGACTTTTGTTTTATGAGAAATAAAGCAAATTAAGGCCAAGATAGTACTAATAATAACTTAGATGTCTGATATGTCATTATATAATGATTTTAGTAGCAATTTAGGAAGTTTAATTAACTTAAAACACCGCTAAAAATAGGAAGTTTGAATTATAGCATCCAACCAGGAAAGTAGAAACAGAATATGTGTCAGAAAAGATTGAAAAGATGATAGAAAATTGTTAGGAATTCAGACATAATCATTTTGCATCATTGCAAGACATTCAACACTTCTAGAAACAGAATTATCAATAATAGATGGGTTATGCTACCTTGTAGTCTAAGGCTTTGTTTGCGAGTTTTGAGGGGAAGGAAAGGAAAGGTTAAGGAGGGGAAGGGAAGGAAAGGGAGGGAAGGGAGAAAGGAGGGAAAACCTTCCCCTTGTTTGGGAGTTAAAAAGCCAATAAGGTAAGGAGATGGAGGGCTTATGTTATAATTTTACTATTTTACCCTTTTTCCTCTTAAAATCAATACATTGTTAGACTTCATAATTTAACTTCTAATTTATTGAAAACACCTTATCTCATGAGGTCGTATTAAACCGTTTTGTATAAATAAGCTATTTTGAATAAGTTGTATTTGAAAAAGAGATCGTATTAAGTTGTTTGCATAAATAAGCTATTTTGAATAAGCTCTTTTTGATAAAGAGGTCGTAATATGCTGTTTTTTATAAATAAGCTGTTTTGAATAAGCGGTCTTAGAAAATGAGGTCGTATTAAGCTGTTTTGTATAAATAAGTTGTTTTGAATAAGCTGATTTTGTAAAAGAGATCGTTATAAGCTATTTTGCATAAATAAGTAGTTTTGAATAAGCGGTTTTTGAAAATGAGGTCGTAATAAGCTGTTTTGTATAAATAAGCTGTTTTGAATAAGCTGTTTTTGAAAAAGAGATCGTATTAAGATGTTTTGCGTAAATAAGCTGTTTTGAATAAGCTGTTTTTGAAAAAGAGGTCGTTATAAGCTGTTTTGTATAAATAAGTTGTTTTGAATAAGCGGTTTTTGAAAATGTGGTCGTAATAAGCTGTTTTATATAAATAAGCTGTTTTTGAAAAAGAGATCGTAATAAGTTGTTTTGCATAAATAAGTTGTTTTGAATAAGCTGTTTTTGAAAATGAGGTTCTATTAAGCTGTTTTGTATAAATAAGTTGTTTTGAATAAGCGGTTTTTGAAAATGAGGTTGTAATAAGTTGTTTTGTATAAATAAGCTGTTTTGAATAAGCTGTTTTTGAAAAAGAGATCGTATTAAGCTGTTTTGCATAAATAAGTTGTTTTGAATAAGCTGTTTTCGAAAAATGAGGTCATAATAAGCTGTTTTATATAAATAAGTTGTTTTGAATAAGCAGTTTTTGAAAATGAGGTCGTAATAAGTTGTTTTGTATAAATAAGTTGTTTTGAATAAGCGGTTTTTGAAAATGAGGTCGTAATAAGCTGTTTTGTATAAATAAGTTGTTTTGAATAAGTTGTTTTTAAAAAATAGTGAAATAATTTTAGTATTGTCTAAAATTGGAATTTTGAATTATTAAGAGGGCAAAATTGTCAATTTGTATGTTTAACCCCCCAAAACCCCCCAATTTGGGGGATCTTTAAAATTGGACAAATGAAGCCCTTCAAAACCCCCCAAAACCTTTCCCTTGTTTTTTGAAAACTCACAAACAAGGGTTTACCACTCCTAAGCCTTTCCTTCCCTTCCCCTCCCCTCCAAAACCCGACTCACAAACAAAGCCTAAGGGTACATGTTAAGGAACGCAAAAAGAGCAATTTTGCATTTGAAAACATAATTTTAAGAAGTTGAATGTACTACTTTTGATACGTCTATTTTGCAAAGTTATAAAATATTAATGTGATCTAATAACATTCTTATAGCTTCCAAGCATTGCCTTATTCTACAACTATGACAGAAAGCTCCTCATTTTAATAGTACCTTTCCATTGAACCTTGAAGAATAGATTTACTTTTCAATTGTTGGAATTTCATGCCCGAAGTTAAAATAAAAACACATTTGAGAGGAAGCAAAAGCAATGAAACAAAAACCTATTAACACGACCCTTAAGTCTTAACAGAAAACCCGCATTCTCCTCGTCGGCAACTATATTGACCAATCTCTCATGCAGTTTCTGTGTTTAATATTAGTCATACTCATATGAATGTTATTAAATGGTACATCAATTTGTTAGACATATAAAGATGTTTAAGGGAATTTTGTTCTGCATATTGTTATCAATATGAATAGAAATAGGAACATAACACATTTTTATATTTATGTGTTATTAGCATAAGTAGAATTGTTGGCAGGTATATAATAAGGATTTCAACAATATGATATACACATTTGCAACTAAAGAATATGATGCAAACTAGTAATATTTCCATTCCCTTGATCACAACTAAGCTAGTCTTTTTCACCAACAAGATAAAATCTACTCTATTACATGTTAGAATATGCGGATTGTCCAAAATTATAGAATGCAAAATAAGTAAATACATATTTGTCATATTCCTCAATTAATGCTAAGTCTTATTCCAGTTAATTGGAAACCAAGACATTTGTGTCACCTATCTTTAGTTTATGGTGATCCATTTCTTATAAAAGAAAAAATGAACGATGTAAATTCTCATTCGTTGATCAAAGTGTAGCGTTACAACTTATATAGAGGTTATGAAGGTGTATGATAGCTATGTTATGTGTATCGAACTCTTTCTCTTTGCCACCAGCTTGTGTTGATTGCTTCAAATTCAATGTGTTATTGTATCTTTTGGATGTCGCATGAAGATTAGGCTTTAGTTGCCTTGGCCACCATCATACTTTTTATGTTTAATTTAATTATCTTCTAGACCATTGTCAGTTAATTCGTAATTCGTTTCGGTACGTGGTACTAGTTCGGGTAAGCGACATGAGAAGAATTCGGTACGCGTGAGGGTATAGAGCTTCTGTACATCTCGGTTCGTCGTACTAGTACTAGCTAATTAATCTATCTCCTGGACTAATAGACTTCGGTCAAATCTCCTTTGCATTAGACTTTGTTGTTTTAGCTTTGCTTTAGTTGCTTCATACTTTTGCTACTTTTAAGTAGGGGGTTGGTATATCTTATATGGTTCCCATGGTCTCTCTTGCGCGTTAGTGTTTATATGTATTAAGGGTGTAATATGTGGGTTAATCCCCTGATGCTTCATCTGTTCTTGATTTTTGGACTTATGCCGTTTGGTCGGTTATACCGTCTTTATTTATCGCAATTGTTTTATACCTAAAATAATGAAATAAAAAAATAAATCGATTAAAGACCTCATTCATATTCTACTATTGATAAAAAAAATTATTTGATATAAAAGCCTCATACTCTACTAAAATTAATAAAATATTATTTAAAATTAATACTATATCATCTCAATAAAGATTAAATCACTTGATTTTTCTATAAATCGCAGTTGAATCATCAAATGAAGTTGATTACCTTAGTTTAATATATGATTATGTATCTAAAACTTATGAAAAATTTAATTAAATTAAAATAATGTAATTTTACTGTAATACTATTATGAGTTTCAAAAAAATCTCATCTTCCTTAAAAAAAAAAAAGTCTCATCTTAAAATTTGTCTTAGACCTCAATATGTGTTAATTCTATATTCACAAAAATCTTGATAAAAATAAGACATTCTCACAATATGTTAATTCTATATTTATTCTTTTAATTATTTCGATTGTGCCCAAAACAATTTTTAGGTAAACGTTCCCAAATCTATGACCATAATTTTGTGGACATGAAAGATTTACTCATTGGATTGGAAGTAAAATTTTGTTTTCCGTTTTCTATTGAAGATAATGAGATCCTAAATACACTGGATTACACATATAGGTGGGGAGATTTTTACAATACGTATTAGAAGTATTACAATTTGAATCCAATTAAGGACAATAAAAAAAATCAAAATCTGCCCCCAACTCATCTAACTTTTAGAAGCATCGTTTATAATACAGTGTCTGAAAATTTAGTGTTTTAGGTACACCATTTTTCAAGCACATGAACTCTATTGTCTGAAAATTTATTAGTGTCAACTGTCGAGTATGCAGCTCAATTGGTACTCTTGCTTTGAAAAATCAGATTCATTATTTTTCATATCTTCCTAAAGAAGGCAATCATATTTCACATTTTTTGGCGAGACTTTATCCTTTCTTATATTTCACATTTATTTAACCGTGGTAGATTAGGGTATCCTGACTATTGTTTATGATGATGATTTTCAAGGGCTAAAACTTGCCAAGCAATATGAGATTTTTAACGCATCTTATACTTGTCGCAACACAAGCAGATATTAATATTGCATAAGTATAAATTAAATTGTACAAAAATCGGTGCGCAGATTTTTACAATACTTGTATCGAGTATTTGCTTCAATATCTTTTCAATCTTATTGTTTATTGTTGTGGTAATAACATTACGAAAGCAGATCCCATTAACCACTAGCACTGCTTCCCCTGTTATTAGTTTTGCTTCATCAGGGAAATTCATACTATTATAAACATATTATTTTAGAGAAATAAGAGAACGCAATTTTGGAAAAGGAGGAAATGATCCATTCAAATTGTTGAAACTAAAATCCCAAACCTGATCATAATCATAACTTACTTTTGTACTTGGAAAATGATTTCGGCAAGGGACCATTGAGTTTGTTATGTGAAACAATCAAGTATTCCAAACTTTGAAGATAAATTCCAAAATCATTTAGGGAATGAATCTAAAATGCCGTTATTAGAGATATTTAGATCAATAAGTTCCCTTTGATGTTTTAACCATGCTGGAAATTTAGGACCCAATGTGCATGATGATGATTATAGTGTTTCAAGTTTGAAAGGTGGAACCCAAATCCGAACTCAAGTTGAATGAAAATGAATTACGAGTCGCATCAAAAAATTTCAGTAAGTAGAAGTTTGGTCCTGTTTCGTGTAACCTTTACACTAGTCACTTAAAAAAATTCTAAAGATAGGTGAGAAAGATGTTTTGCTTTCTAACTAAGTGGAAGAAAACCTTAGCATCAATTGATCTATAATGGACATTCTGCACATGGTAACAGGTAATTGCATATTCTGATATTCATAAACTTACTTTTGAAATCTATAGATAAAACTTCAGCTTGTATTTGTATGATTCTTACTAGTCATTTTTTATTTTTCATAATTAAACAAATTTTAATTTAAGGGACTAAAAACACTAACAGAAAATTTTGTAGGGACTAAAAAGTGTGATTTATTTTTAAAGGGACTAAAAACAAAACTGCAGATATTTATAGGGACCAAAATCTTAATTAACCCAATTTTAACTTATTTCCAAATTTATATAATTGGATATATAATTAACTTATGCTTTATAAGGCTTGACAATATTATAAGACCGCTTTAACAATATTTGTCTTAAATTGCCATTTCCTTGTAATGTAAATGAACCAACCTTGGTTTTACTTCTACTACTATATAGAGTAGGTGATATTGCATAAGAACTAGAAAGTAAAAACCAGAAGAATGATATTCCCAAGCAAATATTGATATTGCATAAGTAGAAATTAAATTGCACAAAAATAGGTGCAGAGATTTTTAATACATATGTGGTATTATTATATATGATTTCTTAACAAAGAGCACTCAATAGCATTTTTCTGAAAATATTACAATTTGACTCCAATTTGAGACATGAAGAATCAAAATCCGCCCCTAACTATCATTTCTACTGATATTTTTTAAGGGCCCAAACTTTTGGTGGTACACAATTGTTGTATGTTGTCACTAAGTTTGCCAGACAATTGATTGAAATTCAGGTACAACTCTTGCAGTTGGGACATATTTCTAAAAGATTTTAGTATGCTACTCTGTAGTTCATTATCTGAGAGATCAACTGATTTCAGAGAAATGGAAGTATTCAGGAGGGGAATGGATTTAGGATTGACTTGATGGAGCCCACAAACATATAAATGAAGTTCAGATAAAGAAGGAATTTTGCTTATTGATGACAACCAATCAACAGCTAGAGTGAGATTGACATATGATAAATCAAGGTATCTCAAATTAGAGAGATGAGAAAGCCATTCAAGGTCATTTGCACTCATACCGTAATAATTTTCTGATAGGTCAAGAGTTTGTAAATTGGAAAGGTTCCCTAGACTAGGAGGAATGACACCATCAAAATAGTTATAACCAAGATTCAACTCTATCAACTTATCAAGTGAACCAATGCACTTTGGAATCTTTCCTTCTAAGTTGTTACGATAAAGATTTAAAGAAGTAAGATGTTTCAGTTCACATATTGAAGAATCTAACTTACCTCGCAATTCTTTAGTATAATTTAAAGGCTCGAGATTCAAACCGATTACATGATGAGTGAAATTATTACATGAAATTCCTTCCCATTTGCAACAATCTTCACCTTTCCATGACGAAATGAATTCCCTATTAAAATTGACAGCATCTCTAAACTTGAGGAGAGCTCTCCTCTCTGTCTCCACACACTTGTTTGTATGAAAACTTTCTGCACATAACACATTAAAACATAGAAAGGACACCAAACAAAAGAGAAAATTGTACCCAAAATAAAGCATTATTGAGATCTACTCCTCTTGAAATATTTTTGGTTTATTTTAATGAAAGGGATAAAGTAGTTAACTGAATTGTGAAGTGGAATGAATTGAAGAACTGAGAATAAACTTGGCTCATATTTATAGACAGATCAAAATCACCCATCTATTGAACAAGGCTTTTGTTTAATGACAAATAAAGCAAATTATAACACACATTAAATTTCTGATAAGTCAGTATTTAATGATTTTAGTAGCAATTTAGGAAATTTGATTGACTTAAAAGACACCACTGAGAATAGGTAGTTTGAATTATGGCACCAGAGGAAACAACCAGGAAAGTAGAAACAAAATTATCAATAATAGATGTGTACGAAAAGATGAGAGAAAATTGTTAGGAAATTACACAAATATGAATAGAAATAGGAACATAACACATTTTTATATTTATGTGTTATTAGCATAAGTAGAATTGTTGGCAGGTATATAATAAGGATTTCAACAATATGATATACACATTTGCAGCTAAAGAATATGATGCAAACTAGTAATATTTCCATTCCCTTGATCACAACTAAGCTAGTCTTTTTCACCAACAAGATTAAATCTACTCTATTACATGTTAGAATATGCGGATTGTCCAAAATTATAGAATGCAAAATAAGTAAATACATATTTGTCATATTCCTCAATTAATGCTAAGTCTTATTCCAGTTAATTGGAAACCAAGACATTTGTGTCACCTATCTTTAGTTTATGGTGATCCATTTCTTATAAAAGAAAAAATGAACGATGTAAATTCTCATTCGTTGATCAAAGTGTAGCGTTACAACTTATATAGAGGTTATGAAGGTGTATGATAGCTATGTTATGTGTATCGAACTCTTTCTCTTTGCCACCAGCTTGTGTTGATTGCTTCAAATTCAATGTGTTATTGTATCTTTTGGATGTCGCATGAAGATTAGGCTTTAGTTGCCTTGGCCACCATCATACTTTTTATGTTTAATTTAATTATCTTCTAGACCATAGTCAGTTAATTCGTAATTCGTTTTGGTACGTGGTACTAGTTTGGGTAAGCGACATGAGAAGAATTCGGTACGCGTGAGGGTATAAAGCTTCTGTACATCTCGGTTCGTCGTACTAGTACCAGCTAATTAATCTATCTCCTGGACTAATAGACTTCGGTCAAATCTCCTTTGCATTAGACTTTGTTGTTTTAGCTTTGCTTTAGTTGCTTCATACTTTTGCTACTTTTAAGTAGGGGGCTGGTATATCTTATATGGTTCCCATGGTCTCTCTTGCGCGTTAGTGTTTATATCTATTAAGGGTGTAATATTTGGGTTAATCCCCTGATGCTTCATCTGTTCTTGATTTTTGGACTTATGCCGTTTGGTCGGTTGTACCGTCTTTATTTATCGCAATTGTTTTATACCTAAAATAATGAAATAAAAAAATAAGTCGATTAAAGACCTCATTCATATTCAACTATTGATAAAAAAAAATTATTTGATATAAAAGCCTCATACTCTACTAAAATTAATAAAATATTATTTAAAATTAATACTATATCATCTCAATAAAGATTAAATCACTTGATTTTTCTATAAATCGCAGTTGAATCATCAAATGAAGTTGATTACCTTAGTTTAATATATGATTATGTATCTAAAACTTATGAAAAATTTAATTAAATTAAAATAATGTAATTTTACTGTAATACTATTATGAGTTTCAAAAAAATCTCATCTTCCTTAAAAAAAAAAAAAAGTCTCATCTTAAAATTTGTCTTAGACCTCAATATGTGTTGGTTGGTCACTCAGACCATATATAAATCTTTTTTATATATTCACAAAATCTTGATAAAAATAAGACATTCTCACAATATGTTAATTCTATATTTATTCTTTTAATTATTTCGATTGTGCCCAAAACAATTTTTAGGTAAACGTTCCCAAATCTTATGACCATAATTTTGTGGACATGAAAGACTTACTCATTGGATTGGAAGTAAAATTTTGTTTTCCGTTTTCTATTGAAGATAATGAGATCCTAAATACACTGGATTACACATATAGGTGGGGAGATTTTTACAATACGTATTAGAAGTATTACAATTTGAATCCAATTAAGGACAATAGAAAAAAAATTCAAAATCTGCCCCCAACTCATTTAGTGTTTTACGTACACCATTTTTCAAGCACATGATCTCTATTGTCTGAAAATTTATTAGTGTCGACTGTCGAGTAGGCAGCTCAATTGGTACTCTTGCTTTGAAGAATCAGATTCATTATTTCTCATATCTTCCTAAAGAAGGCAATCATATTACACATTTTTTGGCGAGACTTTATCCTTTCTTGTATTTCACATTTATTTAACCGTGGTAGATTAGGGTATCCTGACTATTGTTTCTGATGATGATTTTCAAGGGCTAAAACTTGCCAAGAAATATAAGATTTTTAACGCATCTTATACTTGTCACAACACAAGCAAATATTAATATTGCATAAGTATAAATTAAATTGTACAAAAATCGGTGCGCTGATTTTTACAATACTTGCATCGAGTGTTGCTTCGATATCTTTTCAATCTTATTGTTTATTGTTGTGGTAATAACATTACGAAAGCAGATCCCATTAACCACTAGCACTGCTTCCCCTGTTAGTTTTGCATCATCAGGGAAATTCATACTATTATAAACATATTATTTGAGAGAAATAAGAGAACGCAATTTTGGAAAAGGAGGAAATGATCCATTGAAATTGTTGAAACTAAAATCCCACACCTGATCATAATCATAACTTACTTTTGTACTTGGAAATGATTTCGGCAAGGGACCATTGAGTTTGTTATGTGAAACATTCAAGTATTCCAAACTTTGAAGATAAATTCCAAAATCATTTAGGGAATGCCGTTATTAGAGATATTTAGATCAATAAGTTCCCTTTGATGTTTGAACCATGCTGGAAATTTAGGACCCAATGTGCATGATGATGATTTATAGTTTCAAGTTTGAAAGGTGGAACCCAAATCCGAACTCAAGTTGAATGAAAGTGAGTTACGAGTCGCATCAAAAAATTTCAGTAAGTAGAAGTTTGGTCCTGTTTCGTGTAACCTTTACACTAGTTTGATCCTTCACGAGTCTATGATGAAGAGGTTCCAGGGTTGATCAAACACTATCATATATATCAATGACATATTGCAAAGTGTAGTGCTGCATTGTTTTTTCAGCAGTGATTTTTTTATGGACAGTTGTTACCATTGTAAAACAGCAATTAGTTGAATCTAAAAATTTGTCATATTCCCCCATTACAAGAATATAGATGAAAACAAGGTAAAACTCAAGATTATGTGGTAACAGTGACAAATGTAAATTCTCTTTCTCATTACATGTTAAAAGACTAAATTTTTTTATAAAAGAGTGTCTTTCGATGTTATGAACATGTATGTAAAAGATCTTTCAAAAATTTAGAAGTTTAAGTATAATTAAACAAATTTTAATTTAATAAGGACTAAAAACACTAACAGAAAATTTTGTAAGGACTAAAAAGTATGATTTATTTTTAAAGGGACTAAAAACAAAACTGCGGATATTTATAGGGACCACAAACTTAATTAACCCAATTTTAAATTATTTCCAAATTTATATAATTGGATATATAATTAACTTATGCTTTATAAGGCTTGACAATATTATAAGACCGCTTTAACAATATTTGTCTTAAATTGCCATTTCCTTGTAATGTAAATGAACCAACCTTGGTTTTACTTCTACTACTATAGAGTAGGTGATATTGCATAAGAACTAGAAAGTAAAAACCAGAAGAATGATATTCCCAAGCAAATATTGATATTGCATAACTAGAAATCAAATTGCACAAAAATAGGTGCAGAGATTTTTAATACATATGTGGTATTATTATATATGATTTCTTAACGAAGAGCATTCGTTGGCATTTTTCTGAAAATATTACAATTTGACTCCAATTTGAGACATGAAGAATCAAAATCTGCCCCTAACTATCATTTCTGCTGATATTTTTTAAGGGCTCAAACTTTTGTTTGCTCTGCACTGTATTTCCTTTAACCTAAGTTTTATCTCACCGACATTTACCTTAGGTTTAGGCCTAATCACCCGATGTTTATAATTTCTCTTCTTTTTTATTGATCAATTTTAACAAGGCTTTGCTGCGATTTGTTTTAAAATTAAATAAAAAGGACGTAATCTGTTCAAAATCTACTGCATGTTATACAATTAAAAAAAATTAATGTAACAAAATATATTAAAAAGAAAAACAAAACATGCATCCACATACATATTTTATTTCCATAGAAACAATACATATTTTGGTAAGAAACGAAAATATACACCAAGACAGATGTTTTCATGAGAATTAAAGATGATAGCTCAAGACAGAAAATATAACATAACAAAAGAGTACCCAAAGAATACTCTTGGATGCATGTTCCAGTTGGAACATATATTGATGAAGACATTGTGACATATCACTCTCTCAGTTGATGCTTTACCTACAAATATTGTTGGAAAAAAAAAATGTGTTATATGCATTTGATAGTAATATACACTATTGTGCTTCTGTATTATCGAAAAATAAAATAGAAGGTATATTGTATGGAATTTACCAGTTAATCTTCGACTTGGAATCTTTTCTTCAGCCTATTTACAAAAACTTCTAGTGTGACATGGATCCTGTTATACCCTGTTTTTGGACCTAAAAATACTGGGCCCAATTTCATTTCAAACTTTGTCAATTATCAAATTTCAACTGCACAGTTCAAATTTGTCTCTGCTACGCAGTGTTTTCAATCACATTTTTACCTATGTTTTTCTTGCATAAAACCTTTCAAAATGTCTTTACTTGTTTTGTAAGTCATTCAAAAGTGCCTCTGAATCATTACATTGCTTTTTCTACAGTTTATTTCAAGATTTGCAAAAAAGGTCATACAGAAGGGTATTTTGGTCATTTCCTGCAGTGGGACCCATTTTCATCCTTGTGACTGTCTCTGAGTCTTTTCAAATTCATTTTTAACTTTCCATCAGTAAACCTTGCTAATTTCATTTCAAACTTGCATCTGAGTCAGTGTCGAGTCATTTTGGCTCTGTTTAGGTCATTTTTAGCCCTAGGGGCATTTTGGTCATTTCACATAAAATTTTGGCATGGGGAGGTTACTTTGAAGTACCTCATTTAGGCCATTGGTTCGTTTTAGTCCGTTTTGTCAATTTTATTTTTGTTTCGCTTTACGTTTTGTCAGGTTACCAATTTTATTCCAATTTTATTTTTTTATTATTATTTTGTTTTTTGCATTTTGGTCCCCAAAGAGGTCCAAAATTGCTTTTCAGTCCAGAATTCTTTCTATTTGCATTTATAGTCCTTTTTGTTATTTCCATTTTAGTCCTTTAATTTTTCAATTTTGCAGAAAAGGGCTCAAAGTGTCAAGCTCACGTTTTTTTTCAGTTAAAGTCCAGATGTCACAATTCTATTGGTCCAAGATCACACATGTCAGCTATAAAAGGTGTACAGTGCCACACAGACCCATTAACTACACGCCAACTCATAAACACAAATTGGATTTTCTTTTTCCAGCCACAAAATCAAAACAGAAAAATTTCTCAGATTCACCAAGAACAAAACCCTAACCGTTTTCCAGAAAGCAAGAATCATCAAGATTCGTTGGATTTTCCATTGATTCTCAGAGATTCTTTAGGAATCATCATCATTGAATCATCTCCTTCGCAATTCAAGGCACGGATTCACTGCAGAAGCAGCAAATTCCGGTACCGATCACGAAGAAGGTTCAGCGAGGAGAAGAGGGAAAGAAACAAGGTTCTAAACCGGCGAAGAAGATGAAGAAGCAGAACCGGTGAATCACCGATTTATTTTCGGTCCAACAGCAAGCAAAATCATCAAAATCATCAAGAACATTCAAGTTTTCCCAGAGATTTCCTCCATTAAAGGTTTCAACCAAAACCTTAGGTAAAACTCATAATCTTTTCTCAGAAATTAATATCACTGTTAAACCTGTAGAAAACAATCACGCAAGCAAAACATATCAAAAATTTCCAGAATTCAAAGAAGACCGTAACCGTAAACATGAAATCTAGATCCATAAGGATCTAAGTTTTGAAAGCAAGAACGAGTACTAGAAACGTAATCAAACCACGAAACGGTGTAGATCTTTAAACGATCTAAACATTTCTTTTCAAAAACCAAAAATCAGTTTCAAAAAAAACCGTACGGAACTTTTTAGATCCACGCCGTTTCAAGATCCGTTTGAAAAAACCAGTGCCAGAATCATACTTAGAATAAGAAGACGAATCAGAAAATGTAGGAATCTTAGAATTCTGGAAATTTCTTCGCCGGAACCCTAGGAGGTTCATCGGAGAAGATGAAGTTTCCGGTCACCTTCATCTTCTCCGGCGACATAGCCAGAAACCGGTGGAGGTGAGAGAAGAGAGAAGAGTGAGTTTAGAGAGAGAAGCGCTGAGAGAAGAGAGAGAAAGGTTTTGTAAAATGAAAAAACCGGTGCTAGCTTGTTTATATAGGCAACTGAACCGGACCGGTTCAAGACCGGTCCAATCCCTTCAATTCTGAGCGTTGGATCTAGGGTTTCCCCCTCTGGATCAATCCAACGCTCCCTGTGCATCCGGATCTTTTGGTTTTTTGGGCTTGGGCTTTACTCTTTGTTTTTTTACGTTTTTGCTTTCTTTGTGCTATTCACACTGCTTTTTTTGCTACTTGCACCTTCTGCTTGCTCACTTTTTTTATGAAAAATCCTAAAAAATCCTGGTTGTTTCTTAGTATATTTTTGGTATTTTTATGGTGTTTTCCTGCATGTAAAAAATGTTAAAATAGCATGAACTAATTTCCATGTGTTTTTACACTTTTGGTATACTTTTTGCTATGTTTTGTTCTTGATACTTTGATGTGTGTTATGAATAAATGACACCATATCTTGTGATGAATATGCCTCTGGACATGTGCTTCTTTTGCTGATTTGAATATGATTTTTATGGATTCCTTGTTTTACAAGCAACAAGTGTTTGTCTTAAAGAATAAAGTGTCAAACTTCTCTATGAATTTGGTGTGATACTTTGCTTGCATGTGTCTCCATTAATCTCATGTCATGGCTTGAAACAAAATTCCTTTCAAAATTGCCATGATGTGATGATTATGGGTTACAAGCACCTTTAGGTATCACATCAAAATTTTTAGGTTTATTGTCACTTTATTACCTTTTTCTTTGCCATTTTTATGCGTTTCCTTTTGATTATTTCCTATTATTTTGTGCTTTATGATTACTAACCATTTCATCTCATGTGCCATACATTTCATAGCATTCCACCACCCTCTCCACTCTCCACTTTCTTTAAGCCTAGCATTTATTTTTTTGCAAGTTTTAATTCATTTGGTAATGTAATTTGTTATCATTGGTTTGTAGCTTGGCAAAGGGGCCATAGAATGTATTTAGGCAATTTTTGTAATATGGACTATGGACACTATGACGCACCGACACGCACACACTCACCTTAGATGTATGCATAGGATTGTATGGTTAGATGAGCGCTTAGGTTTAAACGCTTAGAGAAAATCCATCTTTTTTCAAAAAAAAAACAATTGAACTTCACTTCAAAAATTTTCATAATAAGTATGAAGTCAACACTTCATTTTTTCCCTTTCTTTTTTTTTTCTTAAGAAAAATTCAATTCATCTTAATCATTTAGACTTTCTTTCTAAATCACTAGTCTAACCTCACTTTTTGCTAAAATCTAATGCTCATGAAGCCTCCCAATCTCCTTCTTCAAAACCTTTTTTCTCAAAACTTAAAATTAAACAATTAAAACAAAAAACAAGTCTTTTTAGCAAGAACTACGCCGGTTTTGATCCCGTAAAACGGTACGTAGGCAATGAGTCAAAACTCATCCAAGCCGAAATAAAATCAAAGTCTTACCATCTCTCCCCCCATTCTTAACTAAATAAACCTCCCATTTTCAAAAGTAAGTAAAAATGAGCGCGAATATAGACTTAGGAAAACGGCTCCTATAGAGGACTATAGTTACTCCGGGTGCCTAACACCTTCCCGTAGTAAAACCGACCCCCGAACTTAGAATCTAAGGGTTTTTCTCAATTTTGCCCTTCCCAAGAAAAAATAGAGATATCAACGGTCGAAAGGTACAAGTCCAATTAATGGCTTGGCACCCAAAAACCATGATAACAGAAATGGCGACTTCACTGGGGACTCTTTTTTTAGCGGGTCGCGCCTAGTTTTCCTTAGTTTATATTTATGCTTTATTTTATTGCTTACACATGTGAATACTTGTTTATTTTCATTTGACGTGTGGGGTGAGAATATCAAAAGTCCTATACCCGGGCTGAGTGAACTTATGTTTAGGTAGAGATATAATCGACAATTCGATCCGGGGGTTGCCTCGTGTATTGGATTATGCGATCAATCTCACATAGCTGAGGCATTTTGAAGGTGATATTGTCGGCGTGTGTTGTCATGCTTAGGCACTTCACTTTCAATTGTTCGACGAAGCTATGAACCGTAGTTACCAAACCCATCCTAGCCTTCTTAGGACGTAGTGCGGTGGCTAAATTGAGTGTTGTCTCAAACTTTAGTCGTCACGCGATACTACACTCAAACTAGACCTTCTCACAAATAATCATGGAACGGGTGTCGTCCTGTACTACCATGATATATGTGAGAGAGGTTGCAGTTTGGGAACTGTGTTAGAACCATGGTTACTACTATCTAAAGCCTTAGTTCACCGGACGCCGTGTCCATCCGTGGCCTTGTTACTTTGAATCTCAACCCACATTGTAACTAAACAACACAATCATGCATACATGCATTCATGCATAAACATTTTTTCATGCATTCATCGAATGGTTTAAACAAATGGAAATTTTTGTAAATAATCACAGGTATGAAGAAGACTAAGTGCTACAAGTTCAAGGAAGTGGATTTGGTTAGTTTGAGAGAGTTGGCGCTCAAGGTCAAGAGCCAAACAGGGTTCCGACTCCGATATGGGGGATTGCTTACTTTGCTCCGAACCGATGTGGACGAGAAGCTAGTGCACACTCTGGTGCAATTTTATGATCCGAGCTTCCGTTGCTTCACTTTCCCGGACTTCCAGTTGGTTCCTACTCTCGAGGCTTACTCCAATCTAGTGGGTTTACCTATAGCCGAGAAGACGCCTTTCACCGGTCCCGGGACTTCTCTTACTCCTCTGGTTATTGCTAAGGATCTCTACCTCAAGACTTCCGACGTCTCCAACCATCTTATTACCAAATCTCACATCCGGGGGTTCACTTCGAAGTATCTTCTTGATCAGGCTAATCTCGGTACTACTCGTCAGGATACACTCGAGGCTATTCTTGCTTTGCTTATCTACGGGCTCATTCTCTTTCCGAACCTCGACAACTTCGTGGACATGAATGCTATCGAGATCTTTCATTCCAAGAACCCGGTTCCTACTTTGCTAGCGGATGCCTACCACGCCATTCATGACAGGACCCTCAAGGGCCGTGGGTATATTCTTTGTTGCATATCTCTTTTGTATAGGTGGTTTATTTCGCACCTTCCGAGTTCCTTCCATGATAACTCGGAGAACTGGTCCTACTCGCAGCGGATTATGGCTCTCACTCCTAATGAGGTGGTCTGGATCACTCCCGCCGCTCAAGCCAAGGAAATTATCATGGGTTGTGGAGACTTTCTCAACGTACCTCTTCTTGGTACCCGTGGAGGAATCAACTACAACCCCGAGCTTGCTATGAGGCAGTTTGGTTTCCCTATGAAGTCGAAGCCCATCAATCTTGCTACATCTCCAGAGTTCTTCTTCTACACGAATGCTCCTACTGGACAAAGGAAAGCTTTCGTGGATGCTTGGTCCAAGGTTCGAAGGAAGAGTGTGAAGCATCTAGGTGTGAGATCCGGTGTTGCTCATGAGGCCTATACTCAGTGGGTGATAGATCGGGCTGAGGAGATTGGTATGCCTTATCCAGCTATGAGATACGTGTCTTCGTCTACTCCATCTATGCCTCTACCTCTACTCCCCGCGACTCAGGATATGTATCAGGAGCATCTAGCTATGGAGAGTCGTGAGAAGCAAGTGTGGAAAGCTCGGTACAATCAAGCTGAGAATCTAATCATGACTTTGGATGGTAGAGATGAGCAGAAGACTCATGAGAATCTAATGTTGAAGAAAGAGCTAGCTAAGGCTCGGAGGGAATTGGAAGAGAAAGATGAGCTGCTTATGAGGGACTCCAAGAGAGCTCGAGGACGACGAGACTTCTTTGATAGATACTGTGATTCAGATTCCGAGTCCGATGATCTTCCGACTACTTCTTATGCTTGAGGGCTTCATTTGTTTATCTTGTTGAAATTTCAAAGTCTTCCTTTTGAAAATGCTATGTAGTTTTGATTATTTGCAAAATTTCTGATTTGTTTAAAAATCCTTCGATGAAAAAAATAAGTCTTTCGCATTTGCATTTGCATATCATGCATCATATGCATCATGCATCGGTCACAAAGGCTTCCAAGTGCTTACCACCTCCTGGTTTCTCTGCCTCAGTGTGAAAAGTGGCTCGTGCTCAGAGAGTTTACGAACCTGATAGAATTGATCGAACCAGAGAATACAGAAGAAAGAAAAGGGCTATGGAAGAAGAGAACACACAGCTTCGTACCGAATTGGCATCTCTAAGGGAGGAATTGGCCAAAGCTCATGATGCTATGACTGCTCTGTTGGCTGCTCAGGAACAACCAGTTCCTGTGGTTTCTACGGCTGCAAATGTGACTCCTACTGTAACAACTGATCCCCGCTCTATCATGCCATCCGGGTATCCTTACGGACTTCCGCTGTACTATACTGCTAACACAGGGGCAGGGACCTCTGGTACTACCAACAATGGCCCAATTCCAGGGGCAAACTTAACTCCTATCAGTACCGCCTTGACTCAAGCTGCAACAACTGTTACCGAACCTATTGTGAATGCGGTGCCCCTATTTGTCCATGCTAATGCGCACCACGGGAGTATTACCACGCCCGGAACTATGGAAGAGAGAATGGAAGAACTCGCCAAAGAGCTCCGACGGGAAATTAAGGCCAACAGGGGAAATGGAGACTCCATTAAAACCCAGGACCTCTGCTTGGTATCGAAGGTAGATGTCCCAAAAAAGTTCAAAGTCCCGGAGTTCGACAAGTATAACGGGCTGACTTGTCCTCAAAATCATATTGTCAAATACGTCCGGAAAATGGGCAACTACAAGGACAATGATTCCCTTATGATCCATTACTTCCAAGACAGTCTGATGGAGGATGCTGCAGAGTGGTATACTAGTCTGAGCAAAGACGATGTGCATACTTTTGATGAGCTGGCCACCGCTTTCAGGAGCCACTACGGGTTTAACACTCGTTTGAAGCCGAATAGGGAGTTTCTCAGGTCCCTATCTCAGAAAAAGGAGGAGAGTTTCCGTGAATATGCGCAAAGGTGGAGAGGGGCAGCTGCCCGTATCACTCCTGCTTTAGATGAAGAAGAAATGACCCAGACGTTCTTAAAGACCTTGAAGAAAGATTATGTTGAGAGAATGATCATTGCTGCCCCGAACAACTTTTCGGAGATGGTCACTATGGGAACCCGTCTTGAGGAAGCAGTCAGAGATGGGATCATTGTGTTTGAGAAAGCTGAATCTTCTACGAGTGCATCGAAAAGGTATGGTAATGGACACCACAAGAAGAAAGAAACGGAAGTGGGAATGGTGTCAGCTGCAGCCGGCCAATCTATGGCTACTATTGCTCCTATCAATGCAGCTCAAATGCCTCCGTCATACCCATATATGCCGTATTCTCAGCATCCGTTCTTCCCACCGTTTTATCATCAGTACCCTTTGCCACCGGGCCAGCCTCAAGTGCCCGTCAATGCAATTGCCCAACAGATAAAACAACAGTTGCCGGTTCAACAACAACAACAACAGCAGCAGCAGCAGTATACTAGACCAACTTTTCCTCCTATACCAATGTTGTATGCTGAGTTGCTTCCAACTTTACTCCAGAGAGGACATTGTACAACTAGGCAGGGCAAGCCACCACCTGATCCGTTGCCTCCAAGGTTCAGGTCTGATCTCAAATGTGACTTTCATCAAGGTGCCTTAGGTCATGATGTCGAGGGGTGTTATGCTTTGAAGTATATCGTGAAGAAGCTCATTGATCAGGGAAAGCTGACTTTTGAGAACAATGTTCCACATGTCCTTGACAATCCACTACCAAATCATGCCGCTGTGAATATGATCGAAGTGTGTGAGGAAGCTCCTAGACTTGATGTCCGCAATGTTGCTACTCCTCTGGTGCCTCTGCACATCAAGCTGTGCAAAGCTTCTCTGTTCAGCCATGATCATGCCAAGTGTCTAGAATGCCTCCGTAATCCTTTGGGTTGCCGTGCTGTTCAAGACGACATCCAAAGCTTGATGAATGATAATTTTCTGACCGTCAGTGATGTTTGCGTGGTCGTGCCAGTTTTTCACGATCCGCCTGTCAAGAGTGTACCTTTGAAGAAGAATGCTGAGCCTTTGGTGATAAGGTTGCCAGGACCAATTCCTTATGATTCGGACAAGGCAGTGCCATACAAGTACAATGCTACTATGATAGAAAATGGAGTAGAGGTGCCTCTAGCCTCCTTTGCCACAGTAAGCAATATTGCCGAAGGGACTTCTGCAGCGCTAAGAAGCGGGAAGGTTCGTCCGCCATTATTTCAGAAGAAGGTAGCTACGCCAATCACTCCACCAGTTGAAGAAGCAACTCCAACCGTTGTTTCACCCATTGCTACAGATGTGAATCAGCCAGGCAAATCTATAGAGGATTCGAATTTAGATGAGATTCTGAGAATAATAAAGAGGAGCGACTACAAGATCGTTGATCAGTTGCTGCAGACTCCTTCAAAGATATCCGTCTTGTCATTACTCTTGAGCTCTGAGGCTCACAGGAATACCTTGTTGAAAGTGCTGGAGCAGGCATATGTTGACCACGAAGTTACGGTAGACCGTTTCAGCGGCATAGTGGGAAATATTACTGCTTGTAACAACCTCTGGTTCAGTGAAGAAGAGTTGCCGGAAGTGGGAAAGAGTCACAATCTGGCTTTGCACATCTCGGTGAATTGTAAATCAGACATGATATCAAATGTGTTGGTGGATACCGGTTCCTCTCTCAATGTAATGCCCAAGACAACTCTAGATCAGTTGAGCTACCGTGGGACCCCTTTGAGAAGAAGTACTTTCTTGGTCAAAGCTTTTGACGGATCTCGAAAGAATGTGCTGGGGGAGATAGACTTGCCGATAACTATTGGCCCTGAGAATTTCTTGGTTACCTTCCAAGTGATGGACATTAATGCATCCTACAGTTGCCTGCTGGGAAGACCGTGGATACACGATGCAGGTGCGGTTACTTCCACCTTACATCAGAAGTTGAAATTTGTGAAGAATGGAAAACTCGTTACAATCCATGGTGAAGAAGCATACTTAGTCAGCCAGTTGTCTTCTTTTTCTTGTGTTGAAGCAGGGTCTGCTGAAGGGACTGCTTTCCAAGGTTTGACCATTGAAGGTGCAGAGCCTAAGGAAGCTGGGGCTGCTATGGCTTCATTGAAAGATGTTCAGAGAGCCATCCAAGAAGGTCAGACTGCCGGCTGGGGCAAGATGATACAGCTCTGTGAGAACAAGCGAAAGGAAGGTCTCGGGTTCTCCCCGTCATCAAGGGTTTCCTCGGGAGTCTTCCACAGTGCAGGGTTTGTTAATGCTATCTCTGAAGAAGCCACTGGATCTGGTCTCAGGCCTGTATTTGTTACACCAGGAGGCATTGCGACAAATTGGGATGCCATTGACATTCCTTCAATCATGCATGTTTCTGAGTAATGTGTCTTGTTGCTTTAATGCTTTGTTTTCAAAATAACAATCCTCTCGCTCTGCCCAAAGCGAGAGTGATATTTTCTGTAAGGGCATGTTTATTTCGGCATTGCCGTTGATTAATAAAATTTTGTCGTTTCTTCCACGACTACTTTTTTTTTAGTGCTTTTTTCCCTTGGAAACAATGGTAATGCCAGAAAAAACCAAAACGTCTGTATTTTCTTATTAATTTCAAAAATCTGCATGAAAAAAAAAACTCTTTCTAAAATCATCCAATCATTATATGCAGGTTGAACCATAATAAACCCGTTGAACACAGTAATCCTACGGTTCCTCCAAGTTTTGATTTCCCTGTGTATGAAGCCGAAGATGAGGAAGGTGATGACATACCGTATGAGATTACTCGGTTACTTGAGCAAGAAAAGAAAGCTATTCAGCCTCACCAGGAAGAAATTGAGCTTATCAACATAGGTACCGAGGAAAACAAGCGAGAAATCAAGATTGGTGCTACTCTAGAGGAAGGGGTTAAACAGAGGATCATCCAACTCCTCCGGGAATATCCGGATATTTTTGCATGGTCCTATGAAGATATGCCAGGACTAGACCCTATGATCGTGGAGCATCGGATCCCTACCAAGCCTGAATGTCCTCCCGTCAGGCAGAAATTGAGGAGGACTCATCCTGACATGGCCCTCAAGATCAAGAATGAGGTTCTAAAGCAGATTGATGCGGGTTTCCTCATGACAGTTGAGTATCCCGAATGGGTTGCTAATATTGTGCCTGTGCCAAAGAAGGATGGTAAAGTTCGGATGTGTGTTGACTTCAGAGACCTGAACAAGGCCAGTCCAAAAGACAACTTTCCATTACCTCATATTGATGTGCTTGTTGATAATACTGCTCAATCTAAGGTGTTCTCCTTCATGGACGGTTTCTCCGGTTACAATCAGATCAAAATGTCCCCTGAAGATAGAGAAAAGACATCTTTTATTACTCCATGGGGTACTTTCTGTTACAAAGTGATGCCGTTCGGCCTAATCAATGCCGGTGCTACCTACCAAAGGGGAATGACCACTCTGTTTCATGACATGATTCACAAAGAAGTTGAGGTATATGTGGATGACATGATTGTGAAGTCAGCAGATGAGGAGCAGCATGTTGAATATTTAACAAAGATGTTTGAAAGGTTGAGAAAATACAAGCTGCGACTGAATCCCAACAAATGTACATTCGGTGTCAGGTCCGGAAAGTTATTAGGCTTCATTGTCAGTCAAAAGGGCATTGAAGTCGATCCTGATAAAGTCCGGGCCATCCGAGAAATGCCAGCTCCACAGACAGAGAAGCAAGTCAGAGGTTTCTTGGGACGTTTGAATTACATCTCCCGATTCATATCTCACATGACTGCAACCTGCGGGCCGATCTTCAAGCTACTTAGAAAGAACCAGCCTGTTGTATGGAATGATGAATGCCAAGAAGCTTTTGATAGCATCAAGAATTACCTGCTGGAACCACCTATCCTCGTCCCACCCGTGGAAGGAAGGCCTTTGATTATGTATTTGGCAGTATTTGATGAATCCATGGGATGTGTACTTGGTCAACAAGATGAAACTGGAAAGAAAGAGCATGCTATCTACTATCTAAGCAAGAAGTTCACCGATTGTGAAAATCGGTATACAATGCTTGAGAAGACTTGTTGTGCTCTAGCTTGGGCTGCCAAACGCCTGCGTCATTATTTGGTGAATCATACAACTTGGTTGATATCCAGAATGGATCCGATAAAGTATATCTTTGAGAAAGCGGCCGTTACTGGGAAGATCGCACGCTGGCAGATGCTTTTGTCTGAATATGATATTGTGTTCAAAACTCAAAAGGCAATCAAAGGCAGCATTCTTGCCGATCACCTTGCTTATCAACCTCTTGATGATTACCAACCAATTGAATTCGATTTCCCTGATGAAGAGATCATGTATTTGAAATCCAAAGACTGCGACGAACCGTTGATTAATGAAGGTCCAGATCCCAATAGCAAGTGGGGTTTAGTCTTTGATGGTGCTGTCAATGCTTATGGCAAAGGAATTGGGGCAGTCATTGTATCCCCGCAAGGGCATCACATTCCTTTTACCGCCAGAATTCTGTTCGAATGTACCAACAACATGGCTGAGTATGAAGCATGTATCTTTGGGATCGAGGAAGCAATTGACATGAGAATCAAACACCTCGACATCTATGGAGATTCTGCGCTCGTCATCAATCAGATAAAGGGTGAATGGGAGACCCACCATGCTAAGATGATTCCTTATCGTGATTATGCGAGACGTCTTCTGACATATTTTACAAAGGTTGAGCTGCATCATATTCCTCGTGATGAGAACCAAATGGCGGATGCTCTTGCTACTCTATCTTCCATGTTCCGAGTAAACCATTGGAATGATGTGCCAGTAATCAAAGTGCAACGCCTTGAAAGACCTTCACATGTGTTTGCTATTGGGGATGTGATCGATCAGGCTGGTGAAAATATGGTTGACTATAGACCTTGGTACTACGACATCAAACAGTTCTTGCTGAGCCGTGAGTATCCGCCAGGTGCTTCCAAACAAGACAAGAAGACCTTGAGAAGATTGGCCAGTAGATTCCTGTTAGATGGAGATATCCTGTACAAGAGGAACTATGACATGGTACTGTTAAGATGTGTTGATGAACATGAGGCGGAGCAGTTAATGCATGATGTACATGACGGTACCTTCGGGACCCATGCTACAGGGCATACTATGTCAAGGAAGTTGTTACGAGCAGGTTACTACTGGATGGCCATGGAGCATGATTGCTACCAATACGCCAGGAAATGCCACAAATGTCAAATCTATGCTGATAAGATTCATGTGCCTCCGCACGCTCTCAATGTTATGTCATCCCCGTGGCCGTTCTCAATGTGGGGCATCGATATGATTGGAAGAATTGAACCGAAGGCTTCAAATGGTCATCGTTTCATCTTAGTGGCAATTGACTACTTCACCAAGTGGGTTGAAGCAGCATCTTATACCAATGTGACCAAGCAAGTGGTAGCTAAGTTCCTCAAGAACAATATCATCTGTCGATATGGTGTTCCCAGCAAGATCATTACCGACAATGGTACCAACCTGAACAACAATGTGGTGCAAGCTCTTTGTGAAGAATTCAAAATTGAGCATCATAACTCTTCTCCCTATAGACCTCAGATGAATGGTGCAGTTGAGGCCGCCAATAAGAATATCAAGAGAATCGTCCAGAAGATGGTAACCACTTACAAGGACTGGCATGAGATGTTACCCTATGCTCTGCATGGCTACCGCACTACCGTGCGCAGTTCAACCGGGGCAACCCCTTTCTCTCTTGTATATGGTATGGAAGCGGTTCTTCCTTTGGAAGTGGAGATCCCATCTCTCCATGTGATCATGGAAGCAAAGTTATCTGAGGCTGAATGGTGCCAAAGCCGGTATGATCAGTTGAATTTGATTGAGGAAAAACGTATGGATGCCGTGGCTCGTGGACAGTCATATCAAGCAAGAATGAAGACTGCCTTTGACAAGAAAGTCCATCCTCGAGAATTCAAGGTAGGGGAACTTGTATTGAAAAGGAGGATAAGCCAGCAACCCGACCCAAGGGGCAAGTGGACGCCTAACTATGAAGGTCCTTATGTTGTCAGGAAGGCCTTCTCCGGTGGTGCTTTAATCCTTACACACATGGATGGTGTAGAGCTTCCAAATCCAGTGAATGCCGATATAGTCAAGAAATACTTTGCCTAGAAATGTGAAAAGAACAGCGTGGTAGGTCGAAAACCCGAAAGGGCGGCCTAGGCAAAAATGCGCTTCCCGGTGGATCGAAAACCCGAAAGGGCGGTCCAGGCAAAAATAAGGGACAAAAAAACAAATATGAAAAGCTCGCTGAGATTGTACGCAACTCAGGCAAGAATGAGCGTCTCGATGAGCCGAAAACCCGGAAGGGCGGTTCATGCAAAAATGAGATTGAAACAAAAGGCAAGTAACTATATCTGGCCAACCACCGTCCCCCTTGGGGCATCTGCAGCTGTTAATGACCGTCTTCATCAAAAGCTTCTGTACTTGTGGATTCAAAGTTTCTAAGAAATGTAGTGATTACTGTGTTCAATGTACCACCAACCAATAAAATTACCATTTTCCAAGCTTTGTGAATCCGTGGAGTCACGCCTTCGGCTGACCACCACTCTTATACATCAATTTGAGCTTGCGCTTTTATTTGAAACTCTGCTTTCTTTTTACTTTCAAAGCTATATACAAAACATTTTCTTTCTATTTTGATAATGACAATGCTTGAAACAAACATTTTGAAAATTGAAAACTTTTTGTCTATTTTGAAAAGCAAACCTGAGCAACAGGGTACATTCAAATGAAACATGCATGAACGAGAGTATGTTGATGTCTATTTCAATGTATGTTACAAGCAGGTTCTCCTCCAGGATAGTCTGTGGTCAATGGCAAGAATGAAAAAACAGAATGAAAATGCATGAAAATGAATAGGCTCGCTAAGTTGAAAACCCGAAAGGGTGGCTTAGGCAAAAATGAGCACCCCGCTGGATTGACAACCCGAAAGGGCAATTCAGGCAAAAATGGGGCATTGAAAAGAATTTATTTCCCCGGTGGATCGAAAACCCGAAAGGGCGATCCAGGCAAAATGGGATGCAAAAAATGAATGAATGAAATTGAGAATATAACATGCAAAAAGCATTGACCACAGATGCGATGTCTACAAAATGCCCAGCACAACGGCGTTTTCCCCAGTAAAGTCTTCCAAGATTCTATCTCCAGCAAGTTGCATACCTACCTGCCCTCAGCCATGGTTCCGATACATCTCCCAACGACGTCATCTTCAAAGAGGATTTCCAAGAATGTGTAATATAGCACGAGCCACTACGTGCCCAATACTCTGATGTCTTGTCTTCCCCGTGAAGTCGTGCCTACAAAATGCCAACAGTCATGCATTACAAGCATTCATACATGCATAATCATGCATATTACGTGCCCATGCATTTAATAAAACCGTTATGTCATCCGTGCATATTGCATTTTCAATGTCAACATCAGTCTCAATTCAATACTCATGTCAGGTTCTCTGTCGAAACCTTGTGAGCCAATAATATCGGTCAATTTCTGCCTTTCAATTCAAATCAACGTCAAGTCAACCTCAATCTATATTTTGTCAACAAAACTCAATCCCCAGTGAATATGTTTCTGTTTGGTCAAGTTACTAGTTCGCATCCAAGAACGACTTGTACCCGTTTACTTTTCAATGTTATCGGTCGAGTGCCCAGCTCAATCCAAGAGCAGCTTGTGCCTATCAATATGTTTCCGTTTGGTCAAGTGCCCAGCTCAATCCAAGAGCAGCTTGTACCTGTCTATCTGTTTCTGTCCGGTGGAGTAACCAGTTCGCATCCAAGAACAAGCTCGCACCTGTCTATTTGCCTTTGTCTCCGGTGGAGTAACCAGTTCGCATCCAAGAACAAGCTCGCACCTGTCTATTTGCCTTGCTTTCAGTCGAGTCACCAGTTCGAATCCGTAAGAACAACTCGTACTTGTCAATTTCCCCAGTCGGGTCACCAGTTCGAATCCATAAGAACAACTCGCACTTTCCAATATCTCCAAGTGAGTTACCAGTTCGAATCCATAAGAACAACTCATGTTTGTCCAGTAACCTCTATCCCCTGTGAAGTGACCAGTTCGAATCCATAAGAACAACTCGCAGTTGTCTGTTTGTTTCATCCCCGGTCAAGTGGCTAGTTTGAATCCAAGAACAGCTTGTACCTGTCCAACTTGTTTCTAGTTTCCCGTTACTCTGCTATTCACTATCTTTGTCAATGTCTACCAATCCCGCAATGGATACGACATATTTTGTTAATTCCAATCCCCATGAGGTCTTGCATTCATAATCCAAATGATGCATGGCATGCATATTATTTGAAAATGGGTAGGCGTATTTTTACGTCCAAACACAGTGCAAATGCTAATATTTAAGTATCTTCGTCCTGTCAAGCCAAAGACTCCGTCTCTTGACTCTCCAGACAAAGAAACTTAAATAGGGGCAGCTGTTATACCCTGTTTTTGGACCTAAAAATACTGGGCCCAATTTCATTTCAAACTTTGTCAATTATCAAATTTCAACTGCACAGTTCAAATTTGTCTCTGCTACGCAGTGTTTTCAATCACATTTTTACCTATGTTTTTCTTGCATAAAACCTTTCAAAATGTCTTTACTTGTTTTGTAAGTCATTCAAAAGTGCCTCTGAATCATTACATTGCTTTTTCTACAGTTTATTTCAAGATTTGCAAAAAAGGTCATACAGAAGGGTATTTTGGTCATTTCCTGCAGTGGGACCCATTTTCATCCTTGTGACTGTCTCTGAGTCTTTTCAAATTCATTTTTAACTTTCCATCAGTAAACCTTGCTAATTTCATTTCAAACTTGCATCTGAGTCAGTGTCGAGTCATTTTGGCTCTGTTTAGGTCATTTTTAGCCCTAGGGGCATTTTGGTCATTTCACATAAAATTTTGGCATGGGGAGGTTACTTTGAAGTACCTCATTTAGGCCATTGGTTCGTTTTAGTCCGTTTTGTCAATTTTATTTTTGTTTCGCTTTACGTTTTGTCAGGTTACCAATTTTATTCCAATTTTATTTTTTTTATTATTATTTTGTTTTTTGCATTTTGGTCCCCAAAGAGGTCCAAAATTGCTTTTCAGTCCAGAATTCTTTCTATTTGCATTTATAGTCCTTTTTGTTATTTCCATTTTAGTCCTTTAATTTTTCAATTTTGCAGAAAAGGGCTCAAAGTGTCAAGCTCACGTTTTTTTTCAGTTAAAGTCCAGATGTCACAATTCTATTGGTCCAAGATCACACATGTCAGCTATAAAAGGTGTACAGTGCCACACAGACCCATTAACTACACGCCAACTCATAAACACAAATTGGATTTTCTTTTTCCAGCCACAAAATCAAAACAGAAAAATTTCTCAGATTCACCAAGAACAAAACCCTAACCGTTTTCCAGAAAGCAAGAATCATCAAGATTCGTTGGATTTTCCATTGATTCTCAGAGATTCTTTAGGAATCATCATCATTGAATCATCTCCTTCGCAATTCAAGGCACGGATTCACTGCAGAAGCAGCAAATTCCGGTACCGATCACGAAGAAGGTTCAGCGAGGAGAAGAGGGAAAGAAACAAGGTTCTAAACCGGCGAAGAAGATGAAGAAGCAGAACCGGTGAATCACCGATTTATTTTCGGTCCAACAGCAAGCAAAATCATCAAAATCATCAAGAACATTCAAGTTTTCCCAGAGATTTCCTCCATTAAAGGTTTCAACCAAAACCTTAGGTAAAACTCATAATCTTTTCTCAGAAATTAATATCACTGTTAAACCTGTAGAAAACAATCACGCAAGCAAAACATATCAAAAATTTCCAGAATTCAAAGAAGACCGTAACCGTAAACATGAAATCTAGATCCATAAGGATCTAAGTTTTGAAAGCAAGAACGAGTACTAGAAACGTAATCAAACCACGAAACGGTGTAGATCTTTAAACGATCTAAACATTTCTTTTCAAAAACCAAAAATCAGTTTCAAAAAAAACCGTACGGAACTTTTTAGATCCACGCCGTTTCAAGATCCGTTTGAAAAAACCAGTGCCAGAATCATACTTAGAATAAGAAGACGAATCAGAAAATGTAGGAATCTTAGAATTCTGGAAATTTCTTCGCCGGAACCCTAGGAGGTTCATCGGAGAAGATGAAGTTTCCGGTCACCTTCATCTTCTCCGGCGACATAGCCAGAAACCGGTGGAGGTGAGAGAAGAGAGAAGAGTGAGTTTAGAGAGAGAAGCGCTGAGAGAAGAGAGAGAAAGGTTTTGTAAAATGAAAAAACCGGTGCTAGCTTGTTTATATAGGCAACTGAACCGGACCGGTTCAAGACCGGTCCAATCCCTTCAATTCTGAGCGTTGGATCTAGGGTTTCCCCCTCTGGATCAATCCAACGCTCCCTGTGCATCCGGATCTTTTGGTTTTTTGGGCTTGGGCTTTACTCTTTGTTTTTTTACGTTTTTGCTTTCTTTGTGCTATTCACACTGCTTTTTTTGCTACTTGCACCTTCTGCTTGCTCACTTTTTTTATGAAAAATCCTAAAAAAATCCTGGTTGTTTCTTAGTATATTTTTGGTATTTTTATGGTGTTTTCCTGCATGTAAAAAATGTTAAAATAGCATGAACTAATTTCCATGTGTTTTTACACTTTTGGTATACTTTTTGCTATGTTTTGTTCTTGATACTTTGATGTGTGTTATGAATAAATGACACCATATCTTGTGATGAATATGCCTCTGGACATGTGCTTCTTTTGCTGATTTGAATATGATTTTTATGGATTCCTTGTTTTACAAGCAACAAGTGTTTGTCTTAAAGAATAAAGTGTCAAACTTCTCTATGAATTTGGTGTGATACTTTGCTTGCATGTGTCTCCATTAATCTCATGTCATGGCTTGAAACAAAATTCCTTTCAAAATTGCCATGATGTGATGATTATGGGTTACAAGCACCTTTAGGTATCACATCAAAATTTTTAGGTTTATTGTCACTTTATTACCTTTTTCTTTGCCATTTTTATGCGTTTCCTTTTGATTATTTCCTATTATTTTGTGCTTTATGATTACTAACCATTTCATCTCATGTGCCATACATTTCATAGCATTCCACCACCCTCTCCACTCTCCACTTTCTTTAAGCCTAGCATTTATTTTTTTGCAAGTTTTAATTCATTTGGTAATGTAATTTGTTATCATTGGTTTGTAGCTTGGCAAAGGGGCCATAGAATGTATTTAGGCAATTTTTGTAATATGGACTATGGACACTATGACGCACCGACACGCACACACTCACCTTAGATGTATGCATAGGATTGTATGGTTAGATGAGCGCTTAGGTTTAAACGCTTAGAGAAAATCCATCTTTTTTCAAAAAAAAAACAATTGAACTTCACTTCAAAAATTTTCATAATAAGTATGAAGTCAACACTTCATTTTTTCCCTTTCTTTTTTTTTTCTTAAGAAAAATTCAATTCATCTTAATCATTTAGACTTTCTTTCTAAATCACTAGTCTAACCTCACTTTTTGCTAAAATCTAATGCTCATGAAGCCTCCCAATCTCCTTCTTCAAAACCTTTTTTCTCAAAACTTAAAATTAAACAATTAAAACAAAAAACAAGTCTTTTTAGCAAGAACTACGCCGGTTTTGATCCCGTAAAACGGTACGTAGGCAATGAGTCAAAACTCATCCAAGCCGAAATAAAATCAAAGTCTTACCATCTCTCCCCCCATTCTTAACTAAATAAACCTCCCATTTTCAAAAGTAAGTAAAAATGAGCGCGAATATAGACTTAGGAAAACGGCTCCTATAGAGGACTATAGTTACTCCGGGTGCCTAACACCTTCCCGTAGTAAAACCGACCCCCGAACTTAGAATCTAAGGGTTTTTCTCAATTTTGCCCTTCCCAAGAAAAAATAGAGATATCAACGGTCGAAAGGTACAAGTCCAATTAATGGCTTGGCACCCAAAAACCATGATAACAGATCCAATCATTTATGTTGTTGAAGAATTTGAAATAGGCATGCCTCCATGATGTTTTTATCACTAGAGTTCCACAAACTCCCCAAAATCCAATGAAAAAACCAATCACCAAGCTAACATAAAACCCAAAGGTTATGAGCTTATCTTCATCTTCTTCATTAGTGACATGTTTATCATGGCTTCTTGTCACATCTCCTGGACAAAGATTTGTGAGTGGTGGGCCACAAAGTCTACTATTCCCAACATATGATGAGGGGCCAAAAGTTTGTAGTTGAGTGCTTATGGGAATATTCCCTTCTAAGTTGTTGAAAGACAAGTTCATGTGACTAAGAAATGTCAAATTTGAAAAGCTTGTTGGCATTCTACCTGAAAGATGGTTTATTGACAAGTCGAGTGATTGTAAACTTTTCATATGACCAATGTTGCTAGGAATAAATCCTGTGAGATTATTCCATGAAAGGTTTAAAGCAGCTAATGCCACGAGTTTCGTTATACCTTCTGGTATCTCTCCGGTTAAATGGTTGCAAGAAAGATCAATGGTTGTCCAATATCCAAGATTTGTCTCATATTCTCTGCTGTATCCTTTCAATGTCAATATTTCCTTGTCATTGAAGGATCCAATTTCATACACTTCACTGTCCTCGGAGACTCTGACTGACCAATAGTGAAATATGTTTCTTGGAGACTTCAAATTTGATAAAGCAACTATGTGACTGAAGCATTCTGGTATCCCTCCTGTTATATTGTTTTGAGAGAGATCCAGTATTTGTAGAAGTGATAGATTGCACATACTTGTAGGAATGCTTCCTTGGAACTTATTTGCCCGTAGACGTAAAACAATCAACTGATGAAGATAATGGCCTAGCCAAATAGGTAATGATCCTTGGAGATTGTTATCTCCAACATCAATTAATTTCAAGTTTTGACAAAGGATCAAAGATGGAATTTCACCGGAGAAGTTGTTATTATTTAAATGGAGTGATTCAATATTTTCTAGAGCACCAAGTGAGTTGGGTACTTTCCCTGAGAAATTATTCTCTGCCAAATTTAGAACTCTTAAAGATTGAAACTTCTCCCAACAATCTGGAACTGGCCCCACTAACATATTACTAGACAAGTCTAAATGAATTAAACTTTGAGATGAGGATGAACAAAAAGAAGACAGGGTCCCTGTAAACATATTATTTGAGAGAAATAGAGCGTACAACTCTGGAAAAGGAGGCACTGAACCATTCAAATTGTTGAAACTAAAATCCCACACCCGAATATCATCATAATTTACATTCAGACTTGGTAAGGATTTTGGCAAGGGTCCATTGAGTTTGTTATGGGAAAAATCCAAGTATTTCAAACTTGAAGATAAATTCCCAAACCATTTAGGAAATGAATCTGAAATACCACAATTAGAAATATTTAGATAAGTAAGCCCCCTTTGATGTTTGAGCCATGTTGGGAATTTAGGACCCAGCGGGCATGACGATGCATGTAGTATTTCTAGTTTGAAAGGTGCAACCCAATCTGAACTCAAGTTGAATGAAAGTGAATTTTGAGTCACATCAAAATATTTCAATTCAGATAAGTTTGATAAATGTGTTTCATTAATGACACCATTCAACTTATTTGAAGAGAGACGTAAGTCATTTAGATCAGAAAGTTGGCCTATTGTACGTGGAAATGGCCCACTTAAGTTATTATGGGAGAGATATAGTGTTTTTAATGAGACGAGTTTAGTTATCTCAAATAATGGTTGTGATCCATTCAATTGGTTAAAACCAAGATCTAGAATAGAAAGGGAAGACAAATGAACAAATGATTTTGGAAATGGACTGACAACATTGGTATTTCCAAGAGATAATGTCTCCAAAAATGGAAAACATGAAAAATCTGGAAGTGACATCACATTGAATGGGTTATTGCTTAGATCCAAATTCCTTAAATCATTTTTCGTGGTACACAATTGTTGTATGTTGTCACTAAGATTTCCAGACAATTGATTGGAATCCAGGTATAACCCTTGTAGTTGAGACATATTCCTAAAAGATTTTAATACGCTACTTTGTAGTTCATTATCTGAGAGACTAACATATTTCAGAGAAATGGAAGTATTCAGAAGAGGAATAGATTCAAGATTGACTTGATGGAGTCCACAACCATTGAAATGAAGTTCAGATAAAGAAGGAATTTTGCTTATTGATGAGAACCAATCAATAGCCAGAGTGAGATTCACATATGAAAGATCAATGTATCTCAAATTAGATAGATGAGAAAGCCATTCAAGGTCATTTGCAGTCAAGGAATTAATTAGGAAATTGGAAAGGTTCCCTAGACTAGGAGGAATGACACCAACAAAATAATTATAACCAAGATTCAACTCTATCAACTTATCAAGTGAACCAATGCACTTTGGAATCTTTCCTTCTAAGTAATTATGACCAAGATTTAAAGAAGTAGGATGTTTCAGTTCACATATTGAAGAATCTAACTTACCTCCAAATCCAAAAAAATTGAGATCCAAACTGGTTACATGATGAGTGAAATTATCACATGAAATTCCTTCCCATTTGCAACATTCTTCACCATTCCATGATGAAATTCCATCCCTATTAAGATTGATAGCATCTCTAAACTTGAGGAGAGCAATCCTCTCTGTTTCCACGCACTTGTTCATACCGATACTTTCAGCACATAACAGCCCGATGCATAAAATGGCCACTATACAAAAGAGAAAATGGAACACACAATGAATCATTGTGATGTACTCAATTCCGTTGGAAATATTTTTGGTTATTCCAATAAAAGATATAGAGTAATTAACTGAATTGTAAAGTGGAATGAAGAATTGTAGACAGCAAAATTACACATCTATAGAAAATATCTAGCTACTTTCCTTGTTGTTTCTTCGGTTGCTATAATTCACACATTTTAAGTCAATCAAACTTGTGTCATGGGCAAGACTTTTGATTTATGATAATAAGTTAAATGTTTGATGTGTCATTTTATAATAATATTTTTTTTAGCAAATTTATTAATAATATTATTAAACATGATAAAAAAAACTAATACTATACCTTTGTCAATTAAATATGAAAAACGATATTTGAATAACTATTTTTTAACAATTTTATCTCTCATCATACTCACATTATGTTTTTATTATCTCATTTTCTTTATAAATTTTTGGTTGTCTAAAAAATTATCATATAAATAAATGTTCAAATAACACAACTCATTAAATATTCTTTGAAGTCAACGAGTCTTGCTTGCAGGTAAGGAAGATAGCTTCCTCCCATCTAAGTGGATCCCACCCCTAAAATTCTAAACTTTTTAGAAATTTCTTTGCATTGTCTTTAACTTTATAACTCTTGAGTGGAGGATTATTCTTGTATGATCACATGATCGAACAAGATTGGTCTAAAGGTAAGGTCCTCAAAACAATTGTTTTAAACCTAACAAAATGAAAAATTAATATTTTTTTTATTAAAGACCTCATTCATATTCTACTAATGATAAAAAAAAAAAAAAAAATACTTGATATAAAAGCCTCATACTCTACTAAAATTAATAAAATATTATTTAAAATTATACTATCTCTATAAAGATTTAGTCACTTGTCCTCGTGAGCTTAGCTCAGTTGGTATGTACAATTCTTAAAATATGCAAGGTCCTGGGTTCAAACTTCGGCCAACACAAAAAAAAAAAAATTAAGTCACTTGATTTTTCTTTAAATCACAGTAGAATTATTAAATGAAGTCGATCACCTTAGTTTAATATATGATTATGTATCTAAAACTTATGAAAAAATTAATTTAATTAAAATAATGTAATTTTACTGAAGTACTATTATGAGTTTCCGAAAAGTCTCATCTTCGTTTTTTTTTTTTACCATGAAATATTTACTCATTAGATCCAAAGTACAATTTTGTTTTTGTTTTTTTATTGAAGGTAATGAGATCCTAAATACACTCGTTTACAAGTATTGGTGGGGAATGTCATGTAAGCTTAGCTCACTTGATAAGCGATAATACATATAAATGAAGGGGTTGGGGTTCGAACCCCGAACACCTCACTTATTCACATTTAAGGTGAATTTCTCTAGCCGCCAGGCTACTTGACAAAAAAAAATGTATAGGTGGGGAGATTTTAACGTATATGAGAGTATTAGAAGTACAATTTGAATCAAATTAGGGACAAAAAATGTTGTGAGTTCCGGTTGATAATCACACCAATGAAAAACAAAGAAGTGTGGAGCAAAGGAAGTGGTAATCAATGTGTAAAGTGTCTCCAAGCAACAACAACAAAAACAGACCTAATCTAGTGTAGAGCAACACCACAAGCATAAACAAAGAACAAAGATAAGCAATGAAAGAAGGAACAAACACACCAAAAGATTGTTGACCCAGTTCGGTCCAATATGACCTAATCTGGGGGAGAGAGCAGCTCTCCAATCCACTATGATGAAAGTGTTACAAAGAGTTACAAGAAAATAGCTTGCAAGCTTATACAAGAACAAGACCTAATTTCTACCCATTTGTGTTCCACTCTCTCTCAATAATGAACCCTAAAGAGAAGACACGGAAGGAAGCTTTTGATCCTTCCAATGGTGAAATCTCACTACCCAAGGTGTTTACAATGTTTCCCAACCCAAGAGATCCTTACTACAAAGACACTCAACCCTAAAGTTACCTCCTTTGTAATCCAAGTTTCTCTCTCTTCCAGCTCTCCTCCAAAATCTGCACAAAAACACTTATTTAGCAGTCTTCAGCTGATAAAATCGTGCCACGTTTTCCAAATCGTGCCACGATTGATACATACGACCAAAGGTACGACCAACCTTATCCTGAAAACTTAACCAGCAAGTTTGAAAATCGTGTCACGATTTCACAAAATCGTACCACGATTTGACACCCTGCAAACCAACTCACGACATTACAAAATTGTGTCACGATGCCACAATCGTGTCACAATTTCTCTATTCTTTTAAACCATAAATTTAAAGCCAAATTTCAACAAACAAAAAAAAATCAAAATCTTCCCCCAACTAATCTAACTTTTTGAAACCTTTTTTCAGTGTTCGTTATTGTGGTAGATCCCATTGACCACAGTAGCACTGGCTCCCTGTTGAGCTTTCCTCGACAGGAGAAATTTATAATATTGTCCGTAAATTGCTCAACAGGAGAAATTTATAATATTGTCCGTAAATTTTATTGTTTTAGGTACACCATTTTTTAAACCATACATCTACATTGTCTTAAAATTTATAAGTAGTGTCAAGCAGGCAGCTCAACTGGTTACTCTTGCTTTCAAGAATCAGAGCCCGGTTCGTTCGAGGTTAAGAAATAAGTGGTTGAACTTTGTTGAGTTTAATTCAAAATATCTGATTCATTATTTCCCATATCTTCCTAAAAGACAATCGTTGTGCATACAATAATATTGTTTCCATTGAAATCCAGAATAACTGTATTGTTTCATTGGACTTTATGCCTTCTTGTTTTTCAAATTTATTTAATGGTTAATATGTCTTTACCACGGTAATGTGGGCGAGTTCCGATTTACCTCCTGTAAAAATAAAAGTTTAGATTTCAATCCTATAATATGAAGATTCTTCACAAAACACCCCTATAATATTAAGATTCTCCACAAAACATCTTTGACCCCATTCAGACGCTGATGTGGCACGCCGCCATGTAATTATTTTTATTTTTATTTTTTTAAAACCTGACACATGTGTAATGGACGCTGACTGTATAATTTTTTTTATTTTTTATTTTTTTTAAAGGGTACACGTGACATTTGTGATTTAAAAAAAATAAAAAACAAAAAAAACATAAAAAATTAAATAACTTATGGAAAAATTAATAAAAATGAAAAATAAAAAAAATAACGAAAAAATTAATTAAAATAAAAAATATGATTAAACAAATTAAAAAAATTCTGGAAAATTTAATAAAATAAAAAATAATCTGAAAATTTTAATAAAAATGAAAAATAATCAAAAAAAATTGGAAAAATTAATAAAAATTTAAAAGTTCTAGAAAATTTTAAAAAATAATAAAAAAATCTGGAAAAAGTTAAAAATATGAGAGAAAAAAAAATTCAAAAAATTTATATTTCTGGAATTTAATATATTCCGAAATTCATGAATATAAAAGGAGGCAATGAACCATTGAAATTGTTGAAACTAAAATCCAACAAATCATCTCTAACGCCCACTTTCGTTTAATTGTTTAATTAATTGAGTTTAGGCGATTATATTACATTTATATAATATATGCATGATTTTGGTATGTTTGATGATTTGCGATGATTTAGATGATTTGATTGATAATGTGATAAGTTATGAGTTGAAGGTTTTGATAAGGATATGAGACTTATTTTATTGTTAAATAAAATAAATATTTGAAAATAATATAAAATATTTAGTTAAGGGTTGTTTTGAGATTTTAGAGAGTTTTGGGGGAGAAAGTGAGATAAGATAAGATATTAGGAAGAGATATAAATAGGGGAAGACCTAATTGTTAGAAAAACTGTTGTACGTGAAAACTTTTGGAAAAGGGAGAAAAAACTTAGAAGGGAGAAGATCAAAGAGAGAGCTGCAATTTCTTCATAACCAGGTAAGGGTGAGACTACTAACTCAGTAATGTTAATTGATTGTAATTCTGATGATTAGTTAGCAAGCTTTATGATTGAATTGGAGAAAACGAAAACTAGGTCAAATCCCTAGAATTGATGATCAAACGGTAGGAATTGGTTAAATTGATGTAGAAAGTGCTCCTAGACCTTAGATAATGTTTAGGACGAACTTTGGAATCAATGTTAGGCTTAGAACCATGTGAATCGTTGAATTTTTGTGAAAATAGCAAGTCTGGTCGTAACGACATTCATCACTCGCCATAGCGAGCTGTGAGTCTCGCCTCGCGAGTGATGAACATTCATCGCTCGCCTCGCGAACCCTTTTCCCTCGCCTCGCGAGTTGCACAATGCAGCTCGCCACAGTGAGCAACCTTACTCGCCATAGCGAGCTAGGGCAGAGAGCATGTAAGATTTTGCAATTTTGACTTTTTAGTTGGACCTTGAGTGCCATTGAGTGCCTGAACATACCTAGTAATGATTAGGAATGAATGTAGGATAAGATTGAACCTAGAACAACATTAGTTGGGAAGTTGGCTTGTACTCGCCATGGCGAGTAGATACTCTCGCCTCGCGAGCACTTTCAGATTGGAGTGCATTGAGTGTTTGTGCGATCTATGTCGCACGTTTTGATCAAGAGTGAACCCCTAATTGGTAATGAAACCTAATGATGACGTTTAATGCAATCTGTAAGGCCGTTTAAGATATGTTGTTATTAATTGAGTATGAGTTAATGTATTATGCATTATGTAAGATATGAATGAATAATTATGATGCTATTGAATTGCAATTGATATACTGATATCATCCGTTATTGTGACTTGACTATGTTGCTGCTGTTATTTAACTAAGTGCATAATGTCTATATATGATGAATAAGATGACGTTTAGCTCCAAATTATTGGATGCATATTGATATTGATAGAGTCCATGCATTAGCATTCATTGAGTTTAGTCCTCACCATGATAGGAGCTTTGTCCTCCGCACGATTATTAGGAGCTTTGTCCTCCGCACGTTTAAAGTATATTAATACTTATGATGACGATTGGTACCACATGCATATAAGGAGTCTAAGAGCATTGTCGCATTGTCGTGTCTAAGATGCTATGTTGTTGATGATGATTGAATATGTGATTACGTAATAATTGTTTATCAAATATGCAAAGTTGTTTAAGATTAATATGATGTTAATTATGATTCAAATTACTTTGATTAATATTATTTTGTTATGAAATCTCACCCCTTCTGTTTGAAAATGTTGCCCTTCGTATGGGTAACTTGCAGGTGATCGTGCTTAGTGTGCAGTTGCAGTCGTGAGTGGCCTTGCCTTCACTGTGTCGTCTAGGTCGCTCTGATACGTAATGGGATGGGGCTAAATGTTATGCATGCTTCGTTCTATTACGTGAATAATATGCTATTTGTGATATTGAACTAAACCTTTTGAGATTATATTGATGGGGCCTGCGTGCCAAAACGTTTTATGGATTATAATATAATTTCCGCTGCAATGTTTAAGTTATTTGGTTAAATTGTTATTTAACTGTTTTTGGATTGTGTTAAATGTGATATCCCGTTGTTTATGATGTTTACTCTGATAAATGTTTAGAAATTTTTATGTTGGGAAAACGGGGTGTTACATCATCGAATTGTACTTGTAAATGATTTTGGCAATGGTCCATTAAATTTTTTATGCGAAACATTCAAGATTTGCAAACTCGAAGATAGCTTTCCAAAACCATTTAGGAAATGAATCTGATATTCAAGCACACATTGGAAATTTAGGACCTAATGTGCATGATGATGCATAAAGTCTACTAACTATTTATTAAAATTGATGTCATATAAATTTACTATTTTACCCCTATAAGGGACAATTTAGTAATTATATAACTCCTTAACTTTGGTGAGTGCCACCTCATCTAAATTATTTTATTTTATATTTTTTTGTTTTTTATTTCTTTTTTATTATTTTCTTTTTTATTTTATATTTATTTTTATAAGAATAAAAATAAACCTAAATTCAGTTGTTTCTACATTATCGTTGTGGGAGATTAAGGTATCGTTTGACCCGGCTTTTTTCCAACTTCTCTACATTTTTAAGAAGTTAGGCCAAACGCAATATCAATTAAGTACTTAATAAAAAAAAATACTTTTTTGAATGCCTAAAATTGAAGGGAATGAGCTTTGGCCAAAAAGTTGTTGAAAGTTACTTTAAAAAACTACTTCTCGATAATTTATTTCACAAACACCTCTTTTCAACTCACGCTGAGAACATTTTCTTTTATTTTTTAATATTATATTTCAATAAAAAAAAATTTCCATTTAATTTTATTTTTTGAACCATTCCATTAAATTTTTTATGGAGGTTCCATTTAATTTTATTATCTTTTTTCAAAGGAATTTTATTATCTTTTTATCACTTATATATTTAATTTCAATATCGTTTAATCATCACAACCTCACAAATGTTTTTATTCACACTAAATGATACCAAATATTTTTATTTCCTTTCTTCAACCTCGCAAATATACACAAACACATTAATGTATAGAGTAATATTTTATGTCCGTCTGTCTGTTTTTTTTTTGTTATGCTAATGCATATAATTTTTTTTAGTGTTGCGTTGAGTGCTATATCACCGATTTTTTTTAGCTATTTTCCAATTTTTATATTTTTAAAAACTTTTAACTATTTTCCAATTTTTTTTTTTTTTTTTAACTATTTTCCAATTTTTTCTCCCAAATTCAGTTGTTACTACATCGCCGTTGTGGGAGATTAAGATACCGTTTGACCCGGTTGTTTTTCAACTTCTCTATATTTTTAAGGAGAAGTTAAGCCAAATACAAAATCAATTAGTACTTATTAAAAAAGGTACTTTTTTTTAATGCATAAAATTGAATGAAATGAGTTTTCGCCAAAAGTTATTGAATGTTACTTCACAAAACTACTTCTCGATAATTTTTTTTTTTGCTTTCGCACCGATTTTTGACCCACCTAAGGTGGGCGACTAATCCGGTTCGTGCGTTGTTCCTCCTCGGAATCAAACCCGATATTCCTCGGGTACGTCCTTGGAAGGAGTTCCTTGCCACTGGAGCCCAAGCAACTTGGTTTACTTCTCGACAATTTATTTCAGAAGCATCTCTTTTCAATTCACATTGGGAACCTATTCTTTTATTTTTTAATATTATATTTCAATATGTTTTTTTCTTCCATTTAATTTTTTTTTTAACCGTTCCATTTTATTTTGTTTAAGGATGTTCCTCTTAATTTTACTACCTTTTTTCAAAGGAATTTTATTATCTTTTTATCACTTATATATTTAATTTCAATATCGTTTAATTATCACAACCTCACAAATATTTTTATTCACGCTGTCATTTAATGATAGAAAATATTTTTATTTTCTTTCTTCAACCTCGCTAATATACACACACACACATTAACATTTAGAGTAATACTTTTTGTGTGTCGGTTTTTTTGTTACGCTAATGCGTATAATTCTTTTTGGCATTGCATAATACATATGATTATTTTTATAAATTTTTTTATTTTTATTTTGATTCAAAAAAGGTATAGATGCCTAAAAAATTATACTTATATATATATATATATATATATATATATATATATATATATTGAACCTTTATATTGTTGGTGTAAGCCCTAGAGGCCAATAATTTATGTTAAACTTATCTTATGTATGATGACTTTTATTATTGAATAATATATGATACTCTTTATTATATTTATAGTAATGTTAATAAAGTTCTTAGAATAGATAGTTCGTGTAATAATATATTAAGTGTGACTTAATCATGAGATTACATTATCATAAAGAACACTATTTTTAAATGTATCCGTAGTCAAGCTTTAATATAATTAGGATAATAATAAAGCGTCGAGATTATTATGTATGTAGACTGATGACTGCATCTCATGGGTTATAGATATGAGATATTAAGTCTATATGTAGGTATAAATATTAGGAGTAATATTTATACTGGATAGATCCACTGTGAGAATACTACATAGTACGTTATGAGATTGCCATAAGATATTCTCACAATTATAATAGTGTATATCGCTCTTAGACCTGAAACCACTATGATCCCTAGATGTGGACTCAAGTACTTTGTTGTCATTCTAATGTTGTCTGTAAAAGGATAACCATAACATTGGTTGATGGGTACTTGATGAATCATGTTGAGGGACATGAGTGTCCTAGATGGGATTTGTCCCTCCTCATAAACAGGAGATATATCTTTAGGCCTCTTGATGAAATATGACAGTAAAATTGCATGGTCATGCCGAACTAAGTCAGTATATTTTGAAATCAAGAAATATAAACATTGATCTATACAAGGGTGACAATATCTATGCATTGGGATCAATAAAGATATCGAGACAAAGGAGTAATTGTACACATAATTATTATCATGGAAAAAGTTTCGTCAGATCACTTGACATTCTTGTCACTTGGGTAGCAATGATGTGTTGCTAGATACCGCTCATTAGTATTAAATATTAGATTTAATATTATTGTCAACGTGACTAGATACTATAGGGTCACACACAAAGAACAGTCAAAAGAGAAATATAGAAGTATGACTTATATAAGGGTGCGTTTAGTAAATAACGCAAAGAACAGTCAAAAGAGAAATATAGAAGTATGACTTATATAAGGGTGCGTTTAGTAAATAACGTTAATTAGTTAGCATAATTACTAAACAAGTTATTGGGCTTACTGAAGCCCAATAGTGGCTTCTGACTTGCAGAGCACACAAGGAGTTCTATAAATAGAACCCTAGTGCTGAAGTTTGAGGTTGCACGTTTTTGAGAAACCTTGGCTCTCTGAAACTTCTGATTCCTTGGCTAGCACCGAGTTTTGGAGGAGCATTGTTCGTGTGGACTTGCTAGAGGCTTTGCTGCTTGCTGCTTGCTTTGTTGTGATCGTGATTCCAATTTCCAGCTTTCAGATTCCACACTTCGAGGTAACAATCGGATCACTGATTCATGTGTAATTCGTAATGATCCAAGGAAAGAAAATTGAAATTTTTATCCGCTGCTTATTCTGTTTTGAATTCGATTTTCCTTCAGTGGTAAGGTTTTGACACAATTTTTATTTTACCTTCTGGTATTGTAGTTGAAAAATTGATGCATGTTGGTTATTTTAGTTTTTGTGAGTAATCCTAAAGTTGTAACAGTTTTCATATTTAGTTAATTTTTTCCTATATCATTGAGTCATACGAAAGTTGATTGGTGAAAATTTGTTTTGGTCATATCATTGAGGTCAAGAAAGTTGATGATACAAAATTTTGTGCATTTAAGTTCACGTTGATTTCATGATACAAAAATTGATCACATAGAAATATGTTAGTTTCTTTCGATATGAGAATGAACAAAGGGAATAAAATTAAATGATGTAGTATTGTATTTTCATATAGGACTTTCAATGTCAAAGGATTAAAACTACATTAAGGATCTCAAAAATGATTTGGACATTTGAAAAATAGGTTTTGGAGTGCTGGATTCTTAGATTGTGACCGGTAGTAATGAGAATCAAAGGACTCCAAATCCTATTTTCCAAATGTCCAAATCATATTTGGTTTATTTGTTTTTGTATTTCTATTTTTATGTGTGGATTCTTGGATTGGACGTTAAGGTTGTTTTTGCTTCTGGTACAAAGGTGTAGAAGTATGACAAGTTAACTGACATTGTTACTCATGAATTTCGCTTTAAGTTATTTAAGAAAATTCAAGACGGAAAAATCAAAACTGACGTTTTATATTGTATAGTTATGTGCTTTAATTTATTTACGTGTTTTCTCCGATTATAATGTTCTTATAGATGTAATTTTTTTTAAGAAATCATTGTGGTTTTTCATGAGATTGTCATTTATGAACGACAACAATTTCTTAGGAAAATGCAGCTATTTTCCTTAATTTTCTCAATTCTCCTTTATAACAAAGATTTTTCTATTTTAATCCCTAAAAATTTTTTTTTTATTTTTAAGATACAGTAAAAGTGATTTATTTAGAATATTCATTAATTTGCTCATTTTTTTTAACAAATTTTTTACAATATACGTTATTCAACCCGTGCGAAGTACGGGTTTGTAACTAGTTTCTAGTTTGAAAGGTGGAACCCAATCCGAACTCAAGTTGAATGAAAGTGAATTTTGAGACACATCCAAACTTGTCAATTTAGATAAGTTTGTTAGATGTGTTTCATTAATGACGCACTTGAACTAAGTATGTTAAAATTAGTATTTTTTCCTTGTCAATATTTGAACATTGGATCTTTAACTCCCCAAATCCTTTAATTTTTCATTTTTCTTTTCTGTGACAAATTTATTTTCCCCTAGTTTTTTTTTCTTCATTTTTATATTGAATAAATATTTAGATTATAAAAAATTGTTAATAAGTATAATTCAAGACAAATTATATCACATACATACATAAGTATATTAGATTGAAATGATTTTATTAATTCAAGACAAATTTTATCCCATTAAAAAATTTTATTAGCTTTGAATTATTAGAGTGTGTTACATTCTTCAGAAGTTCAAAATTCAAACATAACATTAAACACAATTCTTCATATTTTTGGAGTGTCGGAATTTCAGAGCGTTAAACGGATGAGATTGGAACATTTCCACTCCATAATAAGTGTTGTCTCAAGTCATTAATTATCCTTCCCTACTACTCCATAATAATAGGCCTACTAATCGATCCCACTAATAAATCTTTTCATACACATCTATTATTGATGATGATTTTTCTTCTACTTTCCTCTCCTGGTTGTTTCTTTGATGCCATAATTCAAACTTCCTATTCAAACTTCCTAAATTGCTACTAATATCGTTATGTAATGACATATCAGAGATCTAATTTGCTTTATTTGTCATTAAACAAAAGCCTTGTTCAATAGTTGGGTGGTTTTGATCTGTCTATAAATATGAGCCTAGTTTATTCTCGGTTCTTCATTCCAATAAACCAAAAATCAAAAATATTTCAAAGGGAACAATAATGCTTTATTGTGGGTTGAATTTTCTCTTTTGTGTGGTGGGCATTCTATGCATCAAACTGTTATGTGCAGAAAGTTTTCATACCAATAAATGTGCAAGAGACAGAGAGGAGAGGTCTCCTCAAGTCTAAAGATGCTCTCATTTATGGTAACTTTTCATCATGGTTCACTTGGTCAGTTGATAGAGTTGAATCTTGAGGGTAATAATTTTGTTAGTGTTCCTTCTAGTCTGGAGAACCTTTCCAATTTGCAAACTCTTGACATTATATCTCTCCTATAATAAGTTGAGTGTGCCAATTCCAAATACAGTTGGCCATCTTTTTGGTCTTCAAAAGTTGTTTCTCTCATCAAATAAGTTGAACGGTGTCATTAATGAAACACATCTATCGAATTTATCTCAATTGATATCTTTTCATGTGTCTCAAAATTCACTTTCATTCAACTTGAGTTCAAATTGGTTTCCACCTTTCAAACTAGAAAGACTATATGCATCATCATGCACATTATATATAGGTCCTAAATTTCCAATATGAGGGTGGTGGGTGCGTGCGTGCATGCGTGTATGTGTGTGGGCTCAATTAGTTTGAGCTAGCTAAAGGATTAAGGGAGTTAAAGAGATAAACATCCAAGGTTTAAGAGAGAAAAAATACTAGCATAACAGCTAACACAATAACATTTGTCATTAAAAAAATTAATAGCTTTGAATTATTAGAGTGTGTTACATTCTTCCATTTTTCCTAGAAGTTCAAAATATAACAAAATTCAAACATAACATTAAACAAGACTTTTGACTTTTGTGATGGGCAAGATTTTTGTTTTTCTATAAGTTTTGAACTATTGTAGACTCTGTTACATACTTCAATTTCTCCTAGACAGGTAAATCACCCATTTATTGAACAATACTTTTGTGATGAGAAAGACTTTTATTTACTATAAGTTTTGAATTATTATAGAATGTGTTACATACTTCCATTTCTCCTAGACAGCTAAATCACCCATTTATTAAACAAGACTTTTGTTTTATGACAAATAAAGTAAATTTAAATTAACCAAGATAGTAGTATATGTCATTATATAATGATATTAGTTAGTAGCAATTTAGTAAGTTTGATTGACTTAAAACACCACTAAGAATAGGAAGCTTGAGTTATGGCTTTCGAAGAAACAACCAGGATAGTTATAAATGTGTAAGAAAAAATTTAAAAGATAAGAGAAAATTATTAGGAATTTAGACATAATTATTGTGCATCATTGTAAGACACTCAATACTTTTGGACCCCAATAACCGTTCACTTCAAAGGACATGTATAATGGCGGAGCTAGAAATTTTAGATTGTGGGGCAACAATATTCATATACTATAATATCAAAAACACTATTTTACCAACAATAAAACTACTTATTATTTGAGATTCTTCAAAGTAAAGGTAAAATAAGCACCTTCATATATATAATATTAAAATGAAGGAGAAATAATAATACTTTTACAAAATTACTCTGATCAAATATTAATGTATTTTTTTTTTTTATATATAAGGTTGTTGATGCAAAAATGCATCAACTATATATTAAAAAAAGAAACCAAAAAGAAAGGGGGACATAAAACCTTAACCTTTCAACCATTTACAAACCTGTAACAGGGAAAGCCTATCATATCCCTAATGTAATCAGCTCTAACTTGTAAGTGAATCTCATTCATCCATAAAATAGAATTACACGACATACCAATATTTGCTAATCTATCAGCACAACAATTACCTTCCCTAAAAATATGTGTGACCAAAAAATTCATCTGCCTTGATAGAGAAAGACAATTATCCCATCTAGTTCTGATTCTCCAGGGAACTAAAGAGATAGATTTGAAGGCCAGCATGACTAACATAGAATCAGTCTCTAACCAAAAATTAAACCAGCCTTTACTATGAGCAATCTCAATAGCCTGCATGGCTCCTGATAATTCAGCAAATAAAGAGGATCCTAAACCCAAGTTTTGAGCAAAACAACCTATACATTCAGCTTCGTTGTTTCTGAAGATACCACCACACGCAGCCTTCGATGGAATACCATCGGCTGCACCATCTGTGTTACATTTAATCCAGTCAAATATAGGTGGATGCCATAAGACTTCAATGATCTTTGGTGCCTTAGGTGGATGAATAGCAATATTAAAAGTTTTACGAATACTAAACTCAGTTATACTATTACAAGCAGCTTTGCTTGTATTGTTACCAGACAAAGAAACATTAGAAATAATCAAATTAATAGCAACTCTCCAGTGAATTTTCTTGTTTGAGAATCTTGATTGATTTCTCACAAACCAAATAACATGAAAGATATTGACAAGAATGGCTTGAATAACAACTTTACACTGTGGGGACCATCTTCCATTCGTCAATTGCCAAACATCCTCAAAAGTACTGTTGAATTGAAGCCTCCTATTGAGAACAGAAGCTAGCCAACTCCATAAATTAAAGGCAAAACTGCAATGAAAGAAAAGATGGGTGGCAGTTTCATGAGCCTTATAGCAACAACTACACATAGAGGCTAAAGACACTCCCCTCAAAGCAAGTCCATGCTACCAAAGATTTAGAGGGAGGAATGTCAGAAGACCAAATAGCTTTTGACCAATTAACCTTCTGAGATTGATAGGCTTTGAACACATAAGCTTCTTTAAGAGATAATTCACCATTATTAGTGTTTCCATATCCATCTATCAGAAGTCGGATGCATTGGAAGAGTTACTTTAGACACAAGACTAGCCAAAGTGGGAAAGTAAGCTAGCAGAAACTGTGGAACCTCCCATTTACCATTACGGATGAAATCACAAACCTTGGCAGAAAGGTGACCAGAGATTGTGGATCAAGATGAAGTTGATGGGATAAAGGTTCCCCACACCAGGAATCATTCCAAAAATTAACAAAAGCTCCATCACCAATTAACCAAGTGGAATTAGCACTAGAGATAGAAAGTTCAGACTTCATATTAATGTATTTACATATCCATAAATACAAAATGAAAGTTATCGACTTGAGAAAAATACAAGTATTAGTGTACAATAAAAAAAAGTAATTAAGATTGGATTGAAAATTGAAATGAGCATATAATTTCAAACAAACTTTTATTATAAATGAATCACTCATTGAATTAAAAATTGAAATGTTCATATCGTCACAGTTTTTTTCTTCTTTCTTTATCATTTTCTCTTGTAACCCAAAAAAAAAGGTATACTTTAAGGTTGCCAAAAATTACAGATAATAAGTGTATGGTTCGAGACTTGTGAATATACCACCTGCTCATAATAGGCATTTGACTGTATCACTCTTTGCAAACAAAAAGACACTAACAACCTGCACCAATTTCACTCAAGAAATATACAGATTTTTTTTTTAACATCAAAATTTATTAGATAGAATGGGGAAAAGTACAAAGAATAATTAACACATAAATCGGAAAAAGTACAAGGGGTACTCGGCTCAGACAAAATAAACACCCTATATTAAAGATTAAGGCAAAGAAGAGGCTTCAAAAACCATTCAAAATACATACAAGTCCCTCCATGAGACATCTTTGATATCATCAACTATCTTCCACATCTGAAGTCTTTGGAGAGAAGATAATCCTATTGCGCGCCTCCCATATTTTTCAAATATACGGAACTATAGCTGCTCTATAATCGTAGAGAAAGGAATCATTATTGGTCGAACCCCGTAAACAAAGATCATGCCTCGTTGTATTCCCATTATCGTTTCTTTTATTCCTTTGTTACTAGTCGGTGTTCTAACACAATTATATTTTGACAAGCTCTTGAATGCTGACCGGTGAGCATGAAGAGCTATTCCTGAAACATCGTGATGCTACGACTGAATATACAACTTCTGTAAGATGAAAAGCATCCCAAAAGATATGTTTACTTGGATTCATGCATGGTCTTAAGAAAGGGATACATGCTGAAGTTCCATGTTGCCAAGTAGTGCAACATGGATTCCTACCATCTATTAGACCTGCAATATTACACACAAGATTCGAAGGTTTGATCAAAGATGGGTCCAAAGTAAAACTTGCCAATGTTTTCTAACCAAACAATTTTCAATGAACATTATATAACTATTACATGTGTAGAGTTTTTACCGTATATGGATGGATTTTTATAGAGATCGATGATTATGGAGTATGATTGACCAAGAACAAAGGTAGAGCCTGGAAGACTGGATGTGAGATTTTTTAGCATTGCAGAGAGCTTTTCGTTGAAGTAAAGTGCCATTTTGTTTGCTTCTTCCATGCATTCACCTGTGTGTTCATGTGTCCTAGAAATTGCTGGTATGCACCCTATAGGTCCAATCTCAAACACTACTATCTTCCTAGCTCCCAACTCATACAATGTCTAGCAATTGTAATAATTTCAAGAAAAGGTGAAACATAATATGAAATAGACCATTTATGAAAATAAAAACTTTAATGCATATTGTTGTAGTCAGTCATTCACGCAATCACCACATTGGTAGTTGTTGAATCGAGATCAGACAAACTTAAATACCGATCTTGAAAATATGAATCATCCAATTTCGATCCAACGATCAATAGCATGCTGACTTCGTGAGTGTGTTGAATTGATTTCGGCAGCAAAGCCAAATTCCCAATTTTGCACCTTTAATGTTTAAAGTGAGGTTTTATGTTGCTAATTTGATTTTTTTCTAGCAGTGCTTTTAGAAAATATTAATGTGACCTAAAATAACCCCTAGTGCAATTTAAAACTTTTTATAAGACATTTGTTCTTACTTTAAGTTGCTGCGAAAAATTTTCTATGAGGTGTTCAGCAAAAGGCTTAGGTTGGTAGAACTTGCTACTGTCGTAAAACTGAGGTTGGAGAAAGTTGTTGATGTAATCATTGCTTCCAGCAGAAATTATAAATATAGATTTTTGTAGATGGTCAGATAACTCAGTTGGATATTTAACCTTGCTTGTCAAATCTCTCTTAATTTCCCTTCCAAATAAGTTTATTTGTTCGGTCAAAGTTATGCATTTTCCCTGCAAAATCGACAAACTAGTAACCAACCACTAACAAATTATGTAATTATCAACTAATTATATTTCACTTGGAAAGTACTTGTGTTGCACCTCATCCCCCATTTTTATGGTTTTTTTTAGCGGCAAAATTTATTTAAAACTCGATCTCTACACAAGACGAACAGAAACCTGTAGATCAAGACTACAAAGGCGTCGTATATAGGCGGAACACCTAAAATGAACATCAATAAAGACACGAATTACACACATCACCTACCTAAGACCTACCTTCAACACCCATGAACCCCACAACCACCAAAACCAATTTCACCGCCTAAAACATACTCCATCGCAAACAACCACTGAAAAACTAAATCCATAAGCACCCATCGCCGCTACTCACTCCAAAAAAACACCCCTCCAAATCAAACATCCTCTTCACCTCACCATGATTAAGCCACACCCAAAAATTTCTATTCCAACACTCCTTCGCCTTCCACCACCTCTCTACCCCTGATCCACCGAAGAAAAAACACCATAATAGGCCAAAGCAAACTTGAATCAAAGAATTGACAACCTCGATCTCGAATCAAAAACGAACAGCGTACTAGAATCCAGAGCACAAATCAGTAAGGCATATGATAGGATGGGTAGTAAGTAAACCGAAATCATGTCAGAAAAGGAAATAGTTCAGCTCAAAGTAGCACCCAAACACAAAGCAACCCAAACGCAACAAGAGCTAGCGACGACGGATATGGATCCAACACAAAGGCGATCAACAACAGAAACACAAAGAGTTCACCATTATCCACCTACACATCACCTCCCTACCTAAACAACGTCTACACCCCCTCTAAATCACCTTTTGTCCACCGCGTGTTCTGATAGATCTGAGTCCAAATTATCCACGACCACCCCATCCAGACCACACCGCTACCGCCACCATAAATCACCACTCAATCTAACACCTGCACTTCCTCCCCCAACCATCTCACAACACAACTATCACCACCACAACAAAACCAACGCCAACTATGATCATCCTGTGAGACACCACAACGTACCCATACATCACCACCACAAAATCACCAACACAACCATAAACCACGTAAATGGCCGGGGAAAAATCGCCAAAGAAAACATGACAAACCGACTCCTCAAAGACGACCCACCACAGCAGCAACCACCTTTCCCCACAATCTCCGCTACCATTGCCGACGACGACACTCACTCTCACCACTTCCTCACCATAACTCGAGACCTCCTCACCAGGACCACCCCACATCCCCTCCAACAAAACGTGAACATCACCATAAGGAAACATATCTATAACAGAATGTAGCAAAATAAAAATGAACACCGGACCGGAAATCACGACAACGGACAAAAAAATGACCCAGATGGGCTGAAGAAGGTGGTGCGGAGACATAGTCTCGTCGCATCACCACTACATGAAAAGGGGCCACATAAACAACACATAGGGGATGAAGAAACGCACCACAAATCACCTTGAAAACCACCGCAACTGCAATGGGGATTACAGATCTATGAAGAGCCTACAACGGCTAAGAATTGGAAAAAACCAAGCCGTTAGCGCAACCACCAGAAAAAAAAAAGAAAAAAAAATCAGAGCTCGCCATGAACACAGACTTCCGGCGAAATCACCGCCAAGAGAACAAGGACCGGAGGTGATGCGGATGGATGTTCCATCTTCGCACCACCAGCCACCATTATTTTTAGAATAGAAGGTATTTGAATTAGAAGGGTGGCAAAGATATGAAAGTTAGAGAGAGTTCAGATCGGGGTATTTTTAGAGAGAGAAAGTTTCAGGAATAGTACTAGTAAAGACTAGCATATTCCAGCTGTTGTTTGATTGTTTCTAGGGTTCACCCCCATTTTTATGGTTATAAATGAGTCTATGAGGTGTCAGTTTAGTTGTAAGAGCTTGACTTCATAATTTCAAGAGACGAAGTTCAAATCTCGTGTAAGACCCGACGACTAGATGGTGTTCACAAATATAAATCTAATGTACACCCGTTACAAGGTAGATGGTGTTCACAAGTATAAATTTTCTTTTATGGTTGTATTTTTCATTTTGATATCTAGTGAACATATAAAATATGGCTCAACGCCATTGTTTGTATAACAAACAAAAACAAGATATGAAGTAGGGAAATCGAAACAAAGAAAGAAAATCATTATATATGTTTCTAGCATTACAATAGGAAAACGAAAAATCTTACAAGAACATGTCCACTCTCTGGCAGAATTCCACATGATCCAGATGCATAGTTGACTCCAGATAATGACCCGAGACCTCCAAAACTCAAATAAGGAGGAGAATATGGCAATCCAAGATATTCAGCTAGTCATCATCATCAAAAGAAGAAAAAAAATTAATCAATAAAAATCACGAGTTCGAAATATATTAACAATATACTCATTTTTCATCCCACTTACGATATAGATTTTACTAAACAAAAGTAGTGTTTCTACAAAAAAAAAAAAAAAAAAAAAAAAAAAAAAAAAAAAAATTGATTTCGCTTCTCAAATTGAGATAAATTCACTTTAGAATACTACAAATAAAAAAATTTAAGCCTTAGGAAATTAGGTACCCAAAAAATTATCACATTACTTAATTTATACTCTAAAGCTAATAACAGAAATTAGGTACCCAAAAAATCGGCAACGGTTCTGCCATTGGAAAATCTTCCCGTTGGACCTCTAGGGAAATCAACTCCATAAGGTAAGAAATTTGCTCTCGCTAAAGTTGGAAGAAAATTATTATTGCCATTGTCTAATAGGGAGTCCCCAAAAACATATAATGCGGGTGCAAGGGGAAGGGTAAAGATTGGGGAGAGGAGGTTAAGGGAAAAGAATGAGAAAAACATAACAAAAATCATTTGTTTCATTGTCATTTTCAATAGATAATAAAACACTAGAAGGAAAAATTGGAAAGATGAGAGTATGTATCAATATATAAACTATTTCTCTCTTGCTCTACTTATAGAAGAGATCTTCAAAGGATGGTAACATAAGGCACATGAAATTTAGTTTGTATCATGTGAGGTTCATGCATACACATATGTATGCGTAAGTGTTGCATGTTTTTTTTAGCACAAAATAGTAAAATTCTCGTGCATTCGCATATTGAGGCGAGAATAATGTACACATTTCTGTTGTGTATATAGAATATGGTGCAGGGAAAGCAAACTAGTTGCGTGTTGTTGCTAGATATGAGTTGGTATGAAAGATAGGTACGACTTACTGGTTTGTAGCATTGGGTGCGTGAAGATATGGAAGGCTTCCGCAAAGTCTGTTTATTGTAAAAAGAATCATTAGTCGAGGTTTTACAATTGGATTGTGTGCCCATTGCAATTTTCGATATAGCAGGAAATCACGTTTCAATGGTGATGAAATCATGATCCATGTTGTGATGCAGTTGTGAAGACATTAAAAACTTTCATGGCTGGGAAGAAAATCATCTTTTCGGACAACTTTTTTAAAGCCTTGGGTCCAAGTTTCCTTAAGGTTTACACAATTATTAGCATTTATCATACACATAAATGACAGACATATACACGACAATATAGGTGCTCATAATCTTACCATTTAACAATGGTTTACACAGTTTTCGCCTACATCTTATTGAATAAAGGTGATCATTGTTGGATTGTGAGAGAAGCCTAAAACACTACATTTCACCTTAAGTTTCATTGTATGTGAAACTTCTTACTCACATAAGACACTTCAATATTTCCCCTATCAAGTATGAGTTCACCTATTCATCAAGTTTACTTCCTCTCAAGTGGTTTTCTTTCACATACACTCGCGTCTTAGTTGGCTTACATACATTATGACACATCACCTGACCACTACATTGTCAGGAAGATTTTCCACATCAGAAGTTACTCACTTTTGGTTAAACCATTGGCTCTGATACCACAATTGCATCACGATGAAACCGTGAAACACTAGAGAGTTCTCCATATTAGGCTAAGAGCAACTAGATAAGTGTTTTACACCACATCTTAAACTAAAACCTCAAGACATTAAGTATATGAATTCTCTTACTTATATATTCCATTGATGTGTTTATAGTGATACCATAAATCTTCACAAGCTTTATCTGGATTTTTATGCATTGTGCAAGGGTTTTCCTTAGTATGATTGGAACCAATTCATTCAAGTATTAACCTTTTTTAATGTTTAAATCTTTTTCTAGTTAACATGTCTCTCCCTGTACAACCACATGACAATTTACTTAATAGATAACATGGCAAACAATAAAATCACTCGTTGTTGTAGTACTCTATTTACCGATGAGATTGAGAATAGGCTAGGCTCCATTACAAGAAACTTGAGATGTAGTGACAGCCAAAAATTGTAGGTAAGTGTCATTTTGACGTAGGTAAAGCCCAAAATACCTATACGTACGCCAGGTTTATGTGGTCAATACTATACTTATACCTATGGATTTTTTCCGTCACTGTTGGTTTTACCTACGGATTTTGGCCGTAGGTATACAAATTATTCAAAAAAAAAAACCAGCATCTCTATTTTTTTTAAAGGACCTACATCTCAATTTAATCGAAATTTTGTGTTTAAAAAATTAATTTAATTAAAAACTAAATACAATAAATTAAATAAAGGAATTTATGAATTTAATATGAGACAGTGATTTTTTTGTTGTTGTAGAAGTACATATTCCCTCTAGTGAAAGCGAGAAGAATTTTTTTTCTTTTTTTGCTTGGGACCATTTCCAAAAAAAAAAATGCAGACAAAAATTACATTGAAAGTGCTCTTTGCTAGGCAAGAAAAAGAAAAAGAAATATATGGCTTGTTTGTTTAGATTAGAAATCTTTGCAATATAATGTTCACTGCTTAAGCATTTGAGAAAAGAAAAGAGAAGAAAATTCACTTGCAAATATATATGCATAGTAAGATACACGTATTCGTTTTACATTGATGAAAAAAATGAAAGAGGTTCATTTCGAGAGTATGTTAATAATGTTATGTTATACACCAAATTCACTGTAACTTTTTAAAATGTAAAGACCTGATTAATAGTAAGAGGTTAAATATATGGACAACCTTGGATGTTAAATAGAATCAACGATATTCTTGAAATATTTATAATTCTAAAGCATACAACAAAATCAGAGATTAATTTCATATCTTACTTCCTTTGGATCGAATTTGTTAGCTTACTCATAAATGAAAATGCAACTGCAAGCATCTTTAGTAGTGTAAGGTAAAAAAAGCATATTGTACTCAAAACAAAGCATGTTGTGTCTTGACTATTTCTTTGGTTCTGGTGTCTTGACTTTTATTTATTACAGGTTAGTAAAACGAACTAAATTATTCATTAACTCATTATTTATGGTTAATTTGTTACTACATGACACTAACAGCTACACGTTAAGCAATAACAATTGTTTTTATTTTTATTTTTATCAAAACTAGATATTAATGATTGAAGAATATATCCTTAATAGGGGTACAAATAGGAATTGGAAAATTGTCAACCAGATAGTGGTGGGCTTACTAATTACCAACCTAGACAATAGATGAGCAGCCCAATTATTTTTTTCTATTAACATACACAAATAAAAATAAGAATTCTGCTCTTCACCCTGCACTTTTCGCTCGCGCCCTGCAGCCATGACCAAAATACACCTGCGTTAGTTAACTAACGCAAGTGTAAAAAAAATTGACTTAATTATTACACATGTGTGACTTAAATGGCAAAACAATACTTGTGTGGGTTAACAATACTTGCTTGGGTTAACTCTTGCACACATCCAACTCTTGCATATGAATATGCAAAAATATTGTAAATATGGCAAAACAACACTTGTGTGGGTTAACTCACGCATGTGTTAACACCCGCGTGAGTTAACTCGTGCAGCATGACTTAAGTCGCGCATGTATAAAAACTAAATCCCTTATTTTTTTACACTTGCGTTAGATAACTAGCGCATTGGTATTTTGGTCATGGCTGCAGGACGCGAGCAAAAAGTGCAGGGTGAAGAGCAGAATTCTAAAAATAAAAGAATTAGGAATTTCCTTCATCTCTTTAGAAAATCTACATGAGAAGGGAGTCTTTTGTGAGCAATTTGGGTGAATCTTGAGAAACAAAAAGTGAAGATCCTTAGTAAATCAAAGGCTAAGGGTTGGTTACTTTTGGGGGGTTAGATTCTAAAGTTGGAAAACAATTGGAAAACACCTTCGGTGAGTGAAATCATTGAGACTTGTTCACGGTAAGTATTGGTTTTCAATTTAGAAAGTGGAACTTTTAAAAAGATAATTTACCACCAAAGAGATTACCGGGTTGAGTCATGACTAGGTCACTCTCTTTAAGACGTTTCACGACACTACTCAAGTTTGTGCAAGGTGGACTATCAACCGCGCCGCCACTAGGATAAAATAGCTCAGTTCAAACAATGTGATTACCTACTACAACATAGAAACCACTCTAATATGGTACGAATACCACTCAAAACCGAAGAGACATAAATAGTAGAAGAAAATAAGAAGGGCTCGTCAACACAAGTCAAAAAAGGGAGACAGAAGAAAAATACTCGAAGTTTCAAAATATTTTTCGGTGTGTCGAATAAGTGAGGCGAGCTCTCCTTTTATAGGGAGAGAATCATAACAAATCTGGAGTGACTTAATCATTAAGAAAGAAAGCGCTTTCATATAATGATTAAATTAATAAAAAATTAATTTAAGATTCTCGGATAATAAAAATATATTTATTTTGACCCAAGCCCAAGCCCGGCTCGGGCGCGAGTGTGATATATATATATATATATATATATATATATATATATATATATATATATATATATATTTCTTAAGCGCTCGCCCGTTCACAAAGGTACCTCAAGGGCACATCTTTAAAGGTCATCCCACAATCATATAAACACTACTAGTTGGTGTGTCCTCTCCCATGTGGGACATTTTTTCTATTCACGCCAACACTAGTTTTATCAAATGGGACTTCTGTTTACTCTTCCAACTTCCACATAAACTCAACTAATGTTCCAATAGTAAGAGATTGGAAAATGGATAGAAACTAGGTTTGCTTTTAGAGAGCTTGTTGAAACCAATTTATTGTAAACCTTTTGTATTTCTTTGTAAAGAACTTACTGATAATGAAGTGGGTAAATAATTATTTGTTCATTATTTTGTTGTTGGTCATTGTTGGATCAAACTGAGTAAATAATTATTTTGTTCTCTATTCGCTTCCGTCTTTATCTTATTTATGCTTTGATTCAGTTGTGGTTTTGCTTTACACTTGGTTGCTAGATTAGATTTAGATATGTTGTTGTTGATTATGATTATTTTGGTTATTAGTTATCATTGATACTTTTTTTTTTAGAATTGATATTTGAACAACTATTTTTTAACAACTTTTGTGACAACTTTCTTTCTTATACTCATATTGTCCTTCTAATTTCTCTTTCTATTGCTTTGATTTTTGTGTCACTACCTAATTTTCTTTATTTAATTTGATTGTCCAACAAGTTGTCATAAGAAATGGATGTTCAAATAACATTGCTCTTTTTTTTAAGAAGTTTACCATTGATACTTGTCACACGCATCTAAGTTTATTGGTGTGATTATGAGATATCGAGTTCACAAGAGTTAGTAAATTTGATCATTGAATATGTATTATCTTAGTTCATATAATTCTTAAAATTATTAAGTATGTCTTATGTAAAGACAATACCGACAATGTCATATATATTTAGAGATCAAAATAACTATTAAGAATGATACACAAGTTGTATGCGACATCTACTCACATATTTTTACATTAAATTAGTTAAGACTCTCACATCATCCATGAATGAGTAAAAATTTGAATATATAAAAGAGGTGATTTATATATAAATCCTTTGAACTTTTTGATGGAAATGTTGCGTCTCCTTCTCTTATGGTATTGTCGTATTGACTTGTTGTTTGTGACCCTCCCCATAAACTCTCCAATAGCTCCGACCATCGTGCTACAGTGAATAGTGATGACAGTCAGTCATTCACTATTTTTAGAGTTTTTTTTCATGATATGTTGAGTTCACAAGCAAGTCTAAACAGCAAAGAAAGCAAGAAAAATAGAAGATTTTGAAGAAAGCAAAATCGTGTCACGATTTGGAGCATAGGATGAGGTTCATTCGACATTGGTTAAAACGCGTCACGATGGCTATTTCGTGACACGATTTTAGGAACCCTAATTTGAAAGTATTTATTTTTTGGTAGTGTGAATTAAACAAAAGGAAAATAGACCACATGAAGTAGTATGGGGGCGCTGGAATCAAAAGAAGATTGGGCTTTAAACCAAGCATTGATGTGCTAAATGGATCAATGAGAAGGATTAAGGAGTTGACCCGTAAATAACATGCTTGTGTAGAAAGAAAGTAACTAGGTTACATGACCTATATAAAGAAAGCTAGCATGCATCACGTTTGGGGACGAGGAATCACAATTTACGTTTTGGAAAAAGAAAAGGAGCCGCTCATTCAAGCTACGGGAGAAAAAGAAATACGAGCACATGATATGGAAAAAGAATAAGAAAGAACAGTAGCGATTGAAAAGTAACCGGGAGCAAGGCCGACGGCAACGACGGAACTCTATCGGTTTATTTTCTTTACTATGTTGTTTATTATTTTAATCATGTCTAGCTAATTTCCTTTGATTAGGTCTGAGATGATTCTTTGTAACCTTAATTGATCTATGTTGCTGTGAAACTCTATTTATTGTGAATGACAATCTAGTTTTTATTCAATTCAATTGTTCTTAATGTTTTTTATATCCTGATCAAATATAAACATGATTTAGTGAGAATGAATGACTACTGACCATAGCTTTCTACTTAGACAAAATTGAATTGTTCTAATAAACAGGGTTAGTCTAGGAATGGATAATCGTTTGTTAGTGATATTAGGTTAACGTTCTTAAAACCTTCAAAGATTATTAGACCACCTAAGGAATTAGGGGCTGTAGTTTGAGAAGAGGGTCCTAACTCAAGGGATTGATTAGGACTATTTTGTTAACTATCGTGGAACTAGAAAATCATTCATAAGAATAGGTGCAGTATACCAATTAGGGGAACATAACATAGATGATTCGAAAGACCTGATCTCATCTCTCTTCATATTTTCTAACCAAATCTATATTTTCTTACTCAATCTTTATTTTATGTTATTTAATTTTATGCAAACCAAAACTACTGCCTCAGGCATTAAAATAATTTACACATCCTAGATATTAACCTTATTGCTAAATTGAGATTAACACAGTCCTTGCGGAAACGATATTTTTACTACTTCGATAGTATTTAGTACACTTGATAAAATAATCTATCAAATAGCTTCCGGTAAGATGTCGCATTTTAAAGGGGTTGGATGAACAATCACTAAAATGCAAAGGCATGCACTAAGAGACAGAAACAAAACCTAAAAGGGCGGAATTGACCAAGTTTGAGGTAAAGTCAGCCACATACAAAACAAACACATAACAAGACATTCAATACAATACAAACCGTTCTATATTACCGGCTTTGATAAAATGAAATTTTAATCGTATTACTTTAATCAAATCTTGGATCATCTAGTTAAACAATCAAATCTTTGGATCATCTAGTTAAACAAAATCAAGTCATTCTATCATTTTGACATCTCTTGCTAAAAGTATAATTCACTTCACATAATTAGTAGTAATTTAGTTCAAATCAAAATTTCTTCGGTATACCTTATATTAAGATGACTTTATTTAGATTCTTAATATATCGGTTTCTTTTTATTTTTTCAAAAAAATTTAAAATTAAAATCTATTTTTTTTAAAAGGCGGTTTGTGACCTACCGTTCTAGCTTTGATTTGTATTTAAAATTGGATCAAATCTCCTAAGATACTAATAGATTCACAAACTGCCTTTAAAAAAAATAGATTTTAAGTTTTTTTTTTTGAAAAAAAAAAAAAAACCGATATATTAAGAACCTAAATAAAGTCATCTTAGTACAAGATGTATCGAAGAAATTTTGATTTGAACTAGATGTATCAACTTTTATTGACCTAAATGTCTTTTATAAATAAGATAAGAGGAAATAGTTGAATTGAATTGTTGCTATTATATTAGACAAAAAAATTGTTGCTATTAATAAATGAAGTGAATTATTTTTGTTGAGGATGATAAATGGAGTTAATGAAGAAAAATTATGCTTTCAGGACATGCTCGTTAGCTGCATGCTGCCTGAATTGTGTCTTGAATTTTTTGCATTGACTTAATTTTAATCTGACTTTGATTTGTAGTTTGAATTTGACAATTTGAATGTGTTTTAATTGTTTTTTAGTTTGTATTTTGGTGTAAGACTTGGCTTTAAACTTTAATTGTTTTAATTTGATATTAGACTTTTATTATTCAAGTGTTTTAATTTGATAATTTCACTTATTGTTTGAATTTGCATTTCCAAAATCTTAGAACTGTTATTTTACATGTGTTTTAGGATTTGAGTTTGCACTCAAATGTTATTTACACAAATGGGTGTCTTAAGATCAACTCAATCCAAACCAACTTGCAATCGGTTTGATTTGGTTCATATTTTACCAAAAAAAACTTGTAATCCAAGCTCAATCCAATATCTATTTTTTGGATATGACTTTTCTAAAGTGAGCAACTCATTCTAAAGTATAAAGTGGACAATATCAACTATTAATTAACAAATTAAAAGTAGATATGATATGCACATCATAACAAATCATTAATTTCTTACAATAACAACCATTGATTTTCTCACTTTACACTTTATTTACTATAGATGATTCTAGCCTCGACTTTTTTTATTGGTTTGAGAATGAGTGTAATAAACCTGACCAAATGAGCTTACACACACCTCAAATCTCAATAATATGTGACTACATCTTTTTTTTTTAAAGCGTTCACTTGATTAATGTTCCGATCACCAAAACGATCACATGAATTTCAATGACACAATAATGTGCATTGACCATCCAATTTAAATAGATGGTTGAGATTGTTTTAATGTGTAAAATTTAATGTATAATTTAAATTGTCCGATCTCAAATCTATAATCAAGATCGCCCACAACGTGAAACTAAGAGCTACACTAATTGCATTAAATCATAGTCCTAATGACAAACCCCTAATTGATCTCAATGGTTGAAAGCTAAGTGAGAGAAAATCCATTTACCTATAAGACATCTCAAAAAGAGAGACAAAACCTAGTCACATAACAAATATAAAAAACCTTTATAGCATTTTTCTTTTCCTGACGGAACCTTTATAGCATTGTTGTTGAGTTGGCTATTTCAAAGATCCCACCATAACATAAGTCAAATCATTCAATAAAAAGTTAATAATAAAGAATCAATATAGTTCATGCATTTTAATCTTGAGTGTCACTTTCACATTAGGCTATACACATCGGAAAATCATATGTACACATCACTTTATTAGCGATAAGAGATTAATAGACAGAAAGTTTCCTTGTTTATACCAAAACAAAATATGAGAAAGGTTCATTCATTGTTTAATTAAAAGTAAAACCATACAATACGATGTTTGATTAACATATGAATGTGATAGCTTGAATAAGATTGCCACACAATCATCGGATCAAATATCAGATTTTTTTTCATAAAGATCAAATATCAATTATTTTGTCATTCATACAATACAAAATTATCAATTAGATTTATGTCAATTACTTTGTACCATTGTGCTCACAAGGCTATTTCATATATAGGATAGGATATACATTTCTATTCCTATAAGAAAGAAAATCAACGTGGTGACATATTTTATGTAAAATAAATACATTGACAAACACAGAAGAAGAAATTTCAGACGGTCATTTAATCCCACCTTGTGTCTATAACACATTTTTTAGAAGATTAGTCATTGCTAAACGGATGTAGAAACTTCTATAAGATATTAACCTAAGAAAAAATTAAGAAATTTTATGAATTAATGTAAAAAAGTAGAATTATATTAAAATCGAGTACATTTAATTACGAGTTTGAGTCATGTTGGTGTTTTTTAAGAGAGATAAATGTATATTCTTTTGTATGTATTCTTTGAACCTTAGAATACTCTTTGTCTTGAATCGATACACCATTCATCCAGCCTAAAAATTATATTGAAAAAATGGGAGTACATTTAAATTTTAAAAGGCATTGAATCAACATACCAAGGTTTTATATTTTTAATTGAACATATTTTATATTCCTTAAAGAAATTAAAATAATGTAATAAACTTTTTTTTTTTTTTAACAGGCGAAAATGAGATATATTAATACTGACACTGTAATTGTTACCGCACAAGGTGTGCCAAAACAATCACAAAAGTGTCAAGTTCCAAACAACATTAAATCCAATCAGTCAATGCCCAAACAAGAAAGCGGACTCGACCACCACTGATGAGTACCAAAACTAAATACAACATTACAAGCCTTTAACCACCACAAAGAAGTTGATTTCACTTTATCTAGCATTTGTGGCAAAGAACTTTGTCTATTTCTAAAAATCTTATCATTCCGTTCATTCCACACCACCGAAACAACAAGTAACCAAATCAAATGAAAGAAGGAACGTTGCCCTCTCGAACAACCTGCATAATTAATAAATTGCACAAAATGATCTGAAGTTGATTGAGAGTCAACCCTTACCACTCCAAGCCATGCTCGCACCAATGATCATAAAGCACTAAAAGTTACACAAGACAAAAACAAATGATTGCATCTTCTACATTTCCACGCCAAGCCATGTAATGAACTTATTAGGTTTAGTACTCCTTAAAATAACTTACTAAGTTTAAATATACATATTTTCTTGACATGTTTGACTAATATTTGATTATATTTCATCATCTTATTTGTTATAATATTACCTATTAAAGTCTATTCTATATTGTAATAAATTAATAACAAATTAAATAATCCAATATCAGTGTAAAATTTATTAACATTGTTAATATATCCTTTTGAAGCTCCAATATTTTTTTAAAGGTCCAATATATTTCTTTATATTTGGTAAATGATTCATTTACTTTTTGTCAAAAAAAAAACAATAATTATTCATTTACATACCAACCCGATTTTGTATTTATTTTATGAGTTTAATAATCGAAACACTCATAAAATGATGGAGAGAAGTCTTGCTCTATATCATCTAATCATATTTTTATTGTGCATTTTTTTTTTACAAATATTTTTATTGTGCTTGTTCATAAAGAAAAATTAAAAGTATGTCATATGTAGTGGTAAAAAAGATCTCCATAATTATTTGACACTGCATAATTTGATGAGATACATATATAAAATAATTTTACAAATTAAATTCTTACCATATAATATAACCTTTTTGGCCAAGTTTTTTAAAACCTTAAACCCCACTCTCACTTCAATTCATCAACACAATTGAATACACCAACAACAACTCCACAAATATATATATATAAATAATCACTTTTTTATTTAAGCCTCCAAGTCCAACTCAGACCCTTTCAACTTTTTTTGTTAAGTTTTTTTACTCTTTCAAGTTTCAATTTCAACAACAAAACATTCTTCTCATAAATCAACAAACAAAAACAACATTCATTCTTATTTTCTAAATCAACCTAAAAAAGACAACCCAGAAGGTTGAATACTCATAAAAGTGTTGAATTTTGAATCAGGATTTGTAAAAATATGATTTTTACAACATGGGTTTGTTCTTCTGCTGATTTGGTATGTGGGTTTGTTGTTTAAGGTTTTTTGCTTGTCATTTTTTTGGATTTGGGTTTGTGGGTTGTTTAGTTTTTTGAACATGGGTTTGGTTTTGGAGAGAGTTTTGTTGCTGAATTGTGTATTAGCTTTTGCTGCTTCTGTTTGTTTTGTTCTTGCTATGTAGAGTTTTGTGGATTTGGATTTCTGGGTTGTTTAGTTTTGTGATGATTTTTGTTGCTGAAGTGTGTGTGTAATTTTGTTTCTGCTTTATTTTTCAGTGTTTTGAAGTTGTTTATTCTTTTCATATTTTGATTAATAGTTGATAGAAAACTTTGATGAACAATGAATTGGTGTTGATGGATTTAGCTTGGTGGGTTGTTGAGTTTCTGTGTTGAGTTAATTTAATAACTTTGTCAATTCGTTCAGAAATATGATCTATCGCCAAGGGAATTTAGTAATAGGATGCACTTGCAGTTCTTTTGATTTTACTTAGAATTTATCAATAATTAAATAGAGTTGGTTTGGGTATGATTGTCATAATTAAGGTGCCGCTGCTATGTTCTATAATTTTGTGGCCAGTAACTTTTGTTTGGGTGTTAGAGAGAGAGCATTTGTTGTGTCTAGATTGATATTTTGTATACATTTTTGCCGATGATTCTTCTTTTAATTTTTTCAGTTGTATAAGTATAACACATTTACAAATTAGTACATTCATGAGTTTAAAATCTGAAATTTGCAAATCATGTTGCATTTGAGTCGTTGATTTCTCAATTGATTACTCGTGTCGACATGTTAATGTCGTGTCTTGTGTAGTGTCTGTGTCAATCCTTCATAGCTCCAAAACTACGAAGCATGGATACAGACACGGACACTGGACACGACATGGACACTGACACGCCGACACCGTTAATAATTTGAGAAAATCACATATTTTAGTGTAATTATATGTGTCGGTGTCGGACACGCCTAATCCGAGGAGTGTCCATGCTTCATAGCTCCAAAAAGAAGCACTAGATGAAAAATATAAAATGAAATCACTTAGTACCTTGAAGTTCAATTTCATGTCATTTATATATGGATGAAGTATTGAATTGACATTAAATTGTGCTAACTTTTTGACAGTGTGCTTCTGTTTTGTAGTACTAGTCTTCTGCAAGATGATTTCACTGTTTAACTATCAAGAGAAATTGAAGAATGGTTCGTCAAACTAATTTAGTTATCATTGGTGTCACCGTTGGTCTGACCCTTGGAATTCTGATTTCTTGCCTCCTATTTTTCGGCATAAGGTGGTGCAGGAAACGTTCTCATCTTTCACGATCTGCGAGTGAGCCTAGTTTGACAACTCTCCCGATACGAACAAATGGACCTGGAACAAGTATCGATTTTAGTGCATCTATCACTAGTTCCATTGGCACATCAAGGTCAGATAATCCACAGAAAAATTCCCATTTCACTTGGTGGAATAATCAAAACAAAGACCGGTTTGCTTCAGCGTCAGGCATTCTAAAGTATTCGTACAAGTAAGGACATTTCGCTCTTGACCATGATGTCAATTCTTTCTTTCTTATTTCAAAATTGTTCTGGCACTGGATAACTTCGATTATTTGATTTGTGAAATTGGAATTTCATATAGTCCTTTTATTAAGAAGTTTCTTCGAGTCCGATAACACGCCTAGTAAAACTTTATTTACTATTAGGTTAAAAACCATTGATGCACTTTAACATAATAAAAGCTTAAAAGTAACTTGTAGAATATTTGGAAATAAGCACTTTATCTATCGGTATAAGCACTTGTGAGAGTGTTTGGTAGAGCTTATGAAAATAGCTTATGATATGTCCGTAAGTTGTTTTCACCCTCTTCAAGCTCCCAACCAATATAGCTTATGAAAACAATTTGACTTCATTTTATCTTTTTTTGATAAAAACATCTTATAGTACATATGCACTTATACGGTAAGGGCTTATACTATAAGTGCTTAATTCAACTGCTTATCCAAATAGACCCTTGGTTCATAATATGGTATCAAACACTTTACGTGCACAAAGTTGATACTTCTTGCCCGTATTCTTCCAAATAAAAGGTAAATTTCAACACAAGATAGATTGAACTTGTTCATTGCCACGCTTTAACCATAGGGCTCTTGTCTGAGGAGACATGTTAAATATAAAATGGTTTATGTGCTTCCACATTAGTTTATATGGAAAAAACAAAAGGAGAAAGTATGACATATAATTACAGATAAAACATTAATGTGGACATTCACATTAATATTAGTAACGGAAGACCTGATACTTTACATGGTGGTACAGAGAACTTCAAAAGGCCACACAAAATTTCACGACTACCTTGGGACAAGGATCATTTGGCACGGTTTATAAAGCCACAATATCTACAGGAGAGGTGGTAGCTGTGAAGGTGCTAGCAAACAATTCTAAACAAGGGGAGAGAGAATTCCAAACAGAGGTATTAACAAATAACTATTATAATACTTGGTTAATAAGACATTTTTATTTTGGTACATTTATATAGTATTGAAAAATGATTCTTCCTTCGTTTGTTTTGACTGAAAGAATCATACAGATTAAGTAGTATAGGGATTAAGCCGTTCCAAAGTTCTTAAAAGACTCTGGGCCTTTTTGGACTGGCTTATTTGATCTTATCTAATATATACTAGCATGAGCACTTCTGAACTATTTGAAAGAGTTTATGGAAACAACTTATGACATGTTCACAAGCTCTCCATGATAGCTTATAAAACTAGCTTATAGCTTATATGGAAACAATTTGATTTCATCTTTTGCTGTAGAAATAGCTTTATTCATTGGCACTTGTATGATAAACATTTTTGCTATAAGCGCTTAATTAAACTATTTATCCAAGCAAGCCTAATGTTGTTGGTTTGCTTAGACCTGACACAAATTAATAGATTTAGCGAAACTGTACATGTAACGATTATCCATCTTGGCTTTAATTACCTTACATATCGAAGAGTTTACTGTCAATAAACTTGGAAGTTCAGTCAATACAGCTAGTATAATGTGCCAGTTATTTCGAACTGTTTGGGAACATCACCATTTTAAATGACCTATAGTTATCTTTATTGGAAATAAAATCAGCAATCATTCCCTCTATTTTGCAAGATAGAATGCATTAGTAGAGATCACTCATTTCCACTATAATAGTGTTTGTCAAATATCGGCTATAGCATAGTGGGTTTTGAATAAATCGCTCTTGTTCCATGATATGCTATTTAGTACAAAATCTTGTCAAATAGTAGCTCTAGCGTTATATCACTATAGCCTAGCGTAATTTGAACAAACCACTATTTTCCACGAACCACGATTGACAACGTAAAATTATTAGTTATAACTTCAGAAACTCAAAGGTCAACTGTTCAATAAATCTAATGGCGATCACCTGCCAGGGTTGTTGAACTTGTGGGTTTTAACATGACATTGTTTCAGGTGTCTCTGCTAGGAAGACTGCATCACCGGAATCTTGTAAATTTGCTTGGATATTGTGTAGATAAAGGACAGCGCATACTGGTTTATCAGTTCATGAGCAATGGAAGTTTAGCAAGTATTCTATATGGTAAGTGGAAGATCATTCCTTCCCATTCTCATTTGGTGTTTCTCCCAATGTTTTAAAAACTGCTAAAATAACTAAACATAGACAGGGCTGGTTCACGGTTCAACTAGTTGAATTGTCCGGTTCAGTTTTTAAAACATTGGTTTCCCCTCCTCTCTTCTAATATGGCATTCATTTGCTGAGAGCTGCATGATTATGTCATCGAATAGACAGAAACATTTTACTTCTTTACATGTTTTTAGTTGTCACGTAATCATTAAAGTTTTCTTTCTGATTTTTCGTTTTTAATTTTACAAATTAATGGTCTCAATTGAGAATTATCTCTGAATATTGATAGATGAAGAAAAGAAGTTAAGTTGGGATGACAGGCTACAGATTGCCGTTGATATTTCACATGGAATAGAGTATCTTCATGAAGGAGTATGTATATTCCCTGTTAGATTTTGTATTGTGCTATGTGAAAATCTGTTTTAATTATTATGAATATTCAATGAACAGGCAGTCCCTCCCGTCATACATCGTGATTTGAAGTCTCCCAATATATTGCTAGATGGCTCTATGAGAGCTAAGGTAATGTTGTTTCATTGTTCGTACAAATTCTTTTTGATAATGTGGTTGCCAAATCATTTTCCTAAATTTGTAGAGAATAATCAATGAAAACATTGCCAAACTTTTTGCACCTTTTAACCGAGATGTTCCTGTCTAGTACACTCCTAGATTCCTAGTAGGTTTTTCATTATACTCATTTGCTTTAGGTTTATGTAAAATGACTTTCTAACATGCTAGTTAAGCTTTATGATTTGGAGTTACATTCTTGAGGAACAGTTCATAAAATCCAATCTTTATCGGTTGAAACTTGTATTTTCAAGTTGGAATTTTCGCAACAGCGATTGGGTTTTTGTGTCTAATATATCAACTAACTTAAAGACACTCTGAATTAGTAAATATTGACTTTAATGCCATTAATTATCTTCTTTTATCCAATATATCAACTAACTTCAAGATATCCTGAGTAGGTTGCTGATTTTGGTCTCTCAAAGGAAGAGAGATTTGATGGCCGAAATTCTGGTCTTAAAGGTACATATGGTTACATGGACCCGGCATATATTTCCTCAAGCAAGTTAACAACCAAGAGTGACATATACAGTTTTGGTGTCATACTTTTTGAGCTCATCACTGCCATCCACCCTCATCAAAATTTGATGGAATATGTTAATCTTGTAAGTTAGTATTGCTTTTGCAAAGTGCTCCTTCATCTTGAATTAGGGAAATGATGAAATGATTTTTCGACAACCGAATTTACATGTCTTTCACAAAAACTTAATGTAGTTTAAATAGGTGGTTAATTATGTTTTGTAGATTATTATTGGATATATCAAGTGTCGAATATCATTTATCAGCAAATTAACTTCATTAGCCACGAATTTGGACATGGTTAACCATAATTTTTAGGCATCCAAATACGTGTAGATTTGAACACCTGAAAGTTATGATTAATCACATCCAAATTTATGGCAATGAAGTTACGTTAATGGTTAATGAGTTTTGGCAAATAGTATATCCATTAACTATATACTCATCATAGTTAACCACCTACTTGAATTGCATTAACCGCTTAAAAGTTGTCGCAAAAATTGTCCAATTTTATCTTCTTGGTATGAATCTTCTTATAGGCATGAAGGTTTCTTTCTGATTTGCTTATTTGTCTTTTACTTCAAGGCTGCTATGGAACATGATGGAATAGATGAGATACTTGACAAGCAACTTGTTGGAAAATGCAATGTTTTAGAAGTAAGGCAACTTGCTAAAATTGCACACAAATGCTTACACAAATCACCTAAGAGAAGACCTTCAATAGGTGAAGTTTCACAAGGTATATCAAGGATAAAGCAAAGGAGATTGCAAAATGTGATGGAAGATAACTTGTCATTTGCAAATAGCAATAACTTTTCAAGAGCCGCGGGTCGATTAGAAGATCGACAAGTTGAATTAAGTAGGATAGTTACCATGACCATCAAAGAAACTGTATGAACACACTTGCTCAATGTGGGGTGAAGTTAAAATTCATATATTTGTAGTAGTCCACAAGGTACCATGGAAAGTTTCCATCTAATCTAATGTAAATGGTACGGCGAAAATCAAAATTGATATCTTAATATTTTGCAAAAAGAAAAACAAGATCTTGTTCTTGTTTTAATTTGCTTACTGTTTTCAAAATTTTGTAAGAAAAATAGTATAACAAATTGAAATAAAAGTAATATTTTTTTTAAAATAAAAGGAAAAGAAAGACATGTTTTCTCACACTAAACACATTGCAAGTGTAAGAAATGAAACAAGACAAATGTTAGGTTTTGAAACAGTGGTGTACAAGCAAAAGAATAATCCACTGAAATAATTACCAAAAATCCGTAGGTTCGAGGAATCTGGTTATACAGCAATTACAGAAGCTAAAGAGTATGAATATAAACAACTTATTAAAGCTAAACAATTATGACTAAAATATTCTTCAATTTGAACTCACTTAATACTTGGGCAAATAGTCATTTTTAACGTCATTTTGAGTGACGGAGTGCACAATCAGAGATTATTTTGGAATTTCGGTACATTGAGGGACTAGTGTGGTTACTCGTTAATACTTTCTGCTAACGTTTGTGCATAAATGAAGAGAATATATACCATGTATACCTGCATATCAATTCATATATAATAATTATCTAAAATAACATAAATAAATACAAACACCTCAATAAACATAAATCAAAACCCATATGATGACAGTCGTACACACAATTCATAAGTCACAAATTATAACCTTAAGCTTTAAGCTTTTAAGAAGTAAGGCCTAAACACAAATAAAAAGTAGTCAAATTCTATGTATTTAATCTAGAAAATATTTCAAATTCAATTAGAATCTCCCATTTCATCTCCATCTTCATTTTCATCTTCATCTCCATTAGCATTTTCATCATGCAAACCATCAATCCCCACATCATCTTGAGGCTTCAGACATGGTATAATCAAATCTAAGTCCCCCACATCTAAAGCATCAACGTCTCCATTATCGTCAAGATTTAGCTGAATTGAGGATCGCTTCTTTTCGGTCCATTTTGAATTAGCCATGACAAAAAGAACATTATTATCAGTCTTTTGATCTTCCCTCTCATTGGTACTCCTCTTAGCGTGAACCTAAACAAATACAAATAGAATTAAGATTAGCAAGTATTAGCCATTTTACAAATACAATTAAGATTAGCAAGTATCAGCTTACCATCTCGAAGGCACTTTTATTACGCTCACCCCCATAAGAACTGCATGCCAAGCATAATACACGAATTGCAAATTTCTGGAGCTCTGGTTGACCATCTATAATAGATGCCCACCAAACTGGTGGAGTCTCTTCATCAGCTGTAACTACAGGTATGGGCTGACCAAAAACATTTGCCTGTTTATCGAAATCCTCAAGTTGAATTTCAATCTTAGCTCTTTCTTCGGGATCAGCCACCATCCTTGTTATACAATCATGTAGACCAAGCTTAACTTTGATATCATCTCTAAATCCAGGACTATAGTGAAATTGAGGGTTAAGAAAATAGCCTGCGGCATACAAAGGGCTTTGGAGTTGTTTGTCCCATCCTTTATCTATGATCTCCTGTAGAGGCTTAAAACTAAAGAAAACGGAAAAAATTGAATTACTTTTTTCTGTTCAAACCAAGATTACAAAACAAATGTTCTATTTTAAAGCTAAAGTTGATACTCGATCCTACTGAACATGTATACCTTTCTATGCCACTTTTGGAAAGCCTCTGTATCAACTCCTTAGCTTTCTCCATTGCCTCGTAAATGAAACCCATGGCTGGTTCGTCAATTGAACTGACCAAACGAAGCACTTGAACCAGAGGATTTGCACCTTTATAACAAATCATAACATCTTTCCAAAACTCCTTGTCCAAAACCAAATCCTCGACGAATTTTCCATTTTTTGTCTCTGCAAACTCGTTGGACTTCCACCTCTTGGATGTGAACATTCTTATCAACGCTTCTCTGTTCTCATGAAGACAGCATAAAGATAAGCAATATAAGACACAGATAACAGTTTCCATCCCAAACAAATTTACTCCTTTGGCAAAGTGCTGCAATAGAGAAATGAGAGAATCACTTGAATAAATAAACATTACAATTCTTCTACACTTTTCAGTTGTCTCTTTATAAATGGGTATCTGCTCATATTCTTTTAGTATCATCTCAATGCACCGTGTTGCACAAGGTGTCCAATACAACCTAGTCCTTTTCTTCATCAACATCTCACCAGCCTTTTCATAGTATGTTGCACTGTCCGTCACAATTTGGACAACATTTTCTTCCCCAACTTCTTCAACAATGTCATCCATCATCTTAAATAGTTCTTCAGGTGAACTTATATCAGCTGATTCAACAGACTTCAAAAAGAATGTTCCCTTTGGACTGTTTACGAAGAAGTTTAGTATGTCCCTAAACTCCTTCTCATCATACCAGTCATCGACCATTATGGTGCAACCTGTTATCTTCCACACAGCTCTATGTTCTGCCAAAGCTTCCATTGTAAACTCAACTTCATCCGTCAAATATTTCCCTTTAATCTCATCGAAAGACGGTGGCTTAAACCCTACACCATGTTTTGAAACCATATCACACATAGTAATAAATTCATCACTCTTTACCGCATCAAGCCGTATGACATTGTTGTAGAAAAACCTTGCAATAGCTTGACATGCTTCTTCTCTCGAAGTCTTCTTATTCTTACAACTAACGACGGAACCTGGTGAGCTAACTCTCCTTCTCTTGAAACTATCTCTAGAGCTACCAACAACCACTTCATTGCCTTTTCTTTTTCCGCCATTATTATGGATCTCTAGCAATGTGGTATGAACCTCCAATGTTTCCTTCCTAACCTCATCACCAACATCCTTGCAAGCTTCAACATTTTCCATTCCAGTTAAGTGACATAAATCCGTATAACCCACCAGAAACTACATTGTCCCAATGTTTGCAATGAACTATATCTTGTCCATATAGTTTTGTGTATGTTTGGTTCCACTTCTAGAGGGGCCAAAATTAATTCTAGAAGTGTAGAATTGATTCTGACATGTTTGGATGCTTTCAGGTAGAATTGATTTTGCCTCCAAAATTGATTCTACTTGAAGCTAGGATTTGTAACTTTTTATTCTATAATTGATTTTTACACACAAATATATCATTTAACTCACTTTTATATGAACATATTCAAACACAAATCACTTTACCTTCAATTAACTTTCAATGAATCAATTTTACAGGATCAATTCTCTCAGAATCAATTCTTGGAATCGCAAAACCAAACATACATACAATGCTTCAAAACAACATCAACAACATTGTTTGGTATTATCTTTTTAGGCATGTTTAGGGCAAAAATTGAGTAAAAAAATTAAAAAAAAATTGCAACTGGGTCAAAAAATATATACCCATTTCCACAAACGCATTTTCTGTTTGATGGCAAAAACGCTTTGACATTCAAAAAAAGAGACGGAAATGAAAATGGGTAAGTGAAAAAGTGATGGGAAAACATAAAGTTTGAATTTTTAACACTTGAAAAAAAAAAATATAGGAAAATAAATAAAACAAACTTACACATGTTTGAGTGTTTCATGAACAGTGCTTTAGAACACGGCAGTCTTCTTGCGCCGCCGCTGCTGCTGCAATGTGTTTTACTGTTTTACCGTTTACAGCTTATAAAATCGGGTGGCACTTCAGTGCCATTGAAAAACTAATGGTATGGTGACATTACCAATCAGAGGCTGACATGTGGCACATAGTCATTAAAATAAAACAAAAAACAAAAAGCCATTTTAAGTGAAAAAGAGCCAAACACGGTATAAGCTTTTCTCCTTGTTTCTCCCTTGCCTCTTCAACCCAAAAGCCATTTTAAATGAGAATCTATTCCATATAAAACTGATATAGCTAGCAAAATTGAAGATATTTGTCTCTTTTGAGTGTACAGAAGCATTGAAGTAAACACTAAACAACATATGAATACTTAGTGATCTAAAGCTTGAAATTAAATTGATCATCTTGTTCATGTTTTTCAATGAGGCAGAAATTAGTAAACATAAGCCCAAAAACCAGCACCTTCGGCCAACAAAACATGTGCTGTCATGACAGTAACCGAGCTAAACACAGCAAGGGCAACCAAACTGTCATGACAGCATCTGCACCTCCTAACCAACCACAAAATGAATGTGTTTTTCATTTTAATTATTTGAATCCTCACTGACCAATTATTATGATCTATGGTTTTCAAGCAATTTTCATTACCTCCTCTTTTCTTTCAAAAATTATCTTAACAAGCAAACATTCTTATTCAACAACAAGGATTTCATTGAATATGAGATTGAGAAGGATGGATGTGAATCTCCGGCGGCCTGTGACAGATTGATGTTCGACGGCAAGGCGGGGGGTGGTGGTTGAAGGTTATTGCGGCAGACGGTGAAGAAAACCGGTGGTGGTGGTGGTGGCTTTTGGGTTGAAGAGGCAAGGGAGAAAGAAGGAGAAAGCTTATACCTCGTTTGGTTCTTTTTCACTTAAAATGGCTTTTTATTTTTTGTTTTATTTTAATGACTATGTGCCATGTGTCAGCCTCTGATTGGTAATGTCACCATACCATTAGTTTTTCAATGGCACTGAAGTGCCACCCCATAAAATCTGAGAGAATTGCTTTTGACACATGTTATAAGAAACAGCAGTAAAAGACGAAAATGCTCCCTCGACAATTAACTGCAGCCGGTTCATTATTTCGATAGTTAACTGCTGAGAAGGCATTTTCGTCTTTTACTGGTGTTTCTCAGCCTTATATTATGTGTCAAAAGCAATTCTCAAAATCTGAAAATCACAAAAACTAGAAAATGCAAATGCAATAAAGGTATATCTATGCATGAATAGAGTGGTTTAACAAGTTGTCCCCGTGAGTTTAGCTATAGACAATGCATAATACATATAAAGTTTGGGGTTCAAACTTCGATCACCATAAAAAAAAAAATCGAAATTATTAGCTCTATGTAGTAGAATACTAATTTTAGCTTCTCCATTTATGTGTGTGAGATTTTAATGGTCATTGTAGTTTTGTTTTTTTAGGAAATTATTGTAGTTTTTTTTATCTATTAAAGAAATAGAATTTGATCAATAAAAAAAAATTACTATATCAATAAGATATTATATCAAATCAAAATACATATATACTTGATAGGTATAATAACAGTAGTATTAGGAGCTACTTTAGCTATTGCTCAAAAAGATATTAAGAAAAATTTAGCCTATTCTACAATGTCTCAATTGGGTTATATGATGTTAGCTTTAGGTATGGGCTCTTATCGAGCCGCTTTATTTCATTTGATTACTCATGCTTATTCAAAAGCATTGTTATTTTTAGGATCTGGATCCATTATTCATTCAATGGAAGCTATTGTTGGATATTCTCTAGAGAAAAGTCAAAATATGGTTCTTATGGGCGGTTTAACAAAACATGCCCCAATTACAAAAACCGCTTTTTTAATAGGTACACTCTCTCTTTGTGGTATTCCACCTTTTGCTTGTTTTTGGTCCAAAGATGAGATTCTAAATGATAGTTGGTTGTATTCACCAATTTTCGCAATAATAACTTGTTCCACAGCAGGATTAACTTCATTTTATATGTTTCGAATCTATTTACTTGTTTTTGAAGGATATTTAAACGTTCATTTTCAAAATTTCAATGGAAAGAAAAATAGTTCTTTCTATTCAATATCTTTATGGGGCAAAGAAGAAAAAAAAATTAAAAAACAAAATTCATTTATTAGCTTTATTAACAACTAATAATAATGAAAGGACTTCTTTTTTTTTTTTCGGAAAAGGACATATTCCCATCGAATTAATCGAAACGTCAAAAGCATAAGACGTCTTTTTCTTGATAGTACCTATTTTGGTACTAAAAACATTCCGTTTTTTTATCCTCATGAATCAGACAATACTATGCTATTTTCTATGCTTGTATTAGTACTATTTACTTTCTTCGTCGGGTCCATAGGAATTTCTTTCAGCCAAGAACCAATAGATTTGGATATTTTATCTAAATTGTTAATTCCGTCTATAGACCTTTTACATCACAATTCAAAGAATTCTGTGGATTGGTATGAATTTTTTACAAATGCAACTTTTTCGGTGAGTATAGCTTTTTTCGGAATATTTATAGCGTCTTTTTTCTATAAACTAGTTTTTTCATCTTTACAAAATTTGAACTTATTTAATTTATTTCAAAAAAGTGTTCCTAAAAAAATGATTGCTGATAAAATAATCGATGTTATATATGATTGGTCATATAATCGTGGTTATATAGATGCTTTTTTTGAAGTATCTTTAATTGCGAGTGTAAGAAAGGTAGCTAAATTCAATTATTTTTTTGATAGACAAGTAATTGATGGAATTCCAAATGGAATTGGGATTTCCAGTTTTTTTATAGGAGAGGCTATCAAATATGTGGGGGGGGGGGGGGGGGGGGGGGACGAATTTCTTCGTATATTTTCTTTTTTGTATTAATCTTTTTACTAATTTGTTATTATATATTTATATAATAAAATGAGATAATAATGTACTACTATTCAACCAAAATTGGGATTATCCGCTAAGAATTAAAGCTTCGGGTAGATCAAGAAAACAGCAGTATCAGCTGCAACAGGAGTATATTATAAATTCTTTTCTCTTTTTGTTTTAAAAGATTCTATTCGAAATTATTTTGTCTTTTTTTCTCTAGATTTAATAGATTCATGGGCGAATGACGGGAATTGAACCCACGCATGGTGGATTCACAATCCACTGCCTTGATCCACTTGGCTACATCCGCCCTATACTATGTCTAAATTACATAACTTTTTATACTTTTTCTTTATCATTTATTTTTTTCTCTTCTAAGTTCTTACGAGTCTTCTAAAATACTATAAAATAAGAAAACATTCATTTCTTTTTTTTTTTTTTCTTAATTTTACATTGTGAAGTCATATGTATTACAAAAAGATTGATGAGAGAAACGTATAAATTAAAAATTTGAAATTTTTTTTTTTTGAAATAAAGAAAAATGCTAAATGAACTTAATAAATAATTGATTAATTTCTGATGTCAAACTTTCCGATAATTCATTACTAGATAATCGTAATACAAAATTGATTGTTGAATTGAAAGATATAATAGCATAGACCATGTCTATAAAATTTGACATGAATCATAAATCATTTGATATGTCACAAATGTGGCTTGGAAGAATTGATTCATCACATAATTATGTTCCTCGTCCCCAACTATAATACTTCATACATCAGCACTCAATAAATAACCTTTTAATCAAAACAAACATTTATATTTCATTGAGATTTTGCGCTTCAACAACTTCTTGTACTCGGTATAAATCTACAATTTCACATCTCAACGTAACAAATTGTTTTATGTTAATCCCACCATTATTCGATTTTGAAATGACAATAGAAAATCCTAACTTCTTTTCTTCATCTCGAACCTATGTCAACAACTCCTCTCATGAAGTAAAGAGCCATTCAAATTATATAATCCGAATTAAGTTGTTTAAAGTTTTGGATTACATAATCGAATGAGTCATTACTGGCATGTTGACGTGATTGAAACAAAAATGCATAAAAATCGAATGAAAAATGTTTTAAAGTCATGTTGCCTTTATATTGAAACGAAAATAGTGAGTATCAAGTCCTTTGATGATTGGATTGTGCTTAAATATTAAGATTTCGTTGAAAATATGGTGCTTTTGGAAGAGTTTGGAGAGAAAGATGAAGTGTGTATTTATAGAAAACATGTTCATACATATTTCCCATTTTACTCTTTTTAGGATTATATAGTCCGAAACATGTTTATTTTTCCTTCGACTCCCTCCTTTGCCAATTCACCTTTAAAAAAAAAATAAAAAAATACCCACTTCGAATTATATAGTTTGGTAATTGCGATGAAGTCCAATGCCAATAACCCAAGGTTGATATTGCAACTTGATGTTGCACAGAAGAGTTTATATAGTAACCAATAATAGTAAAGTGAATAAAATCTAAGATTCTTCAAGACTTCTCACATGGTGACTATGTCAACCCCACATTGGAGATGTCAACTTATATTATAGCAGCACAAGCTAATAAAAACATAACATAAAATCAAAAATGGAGTTGGAAATAGACGGCTTGGCGCTATGCTTTCTGTTATTAACATTAACAAAAGTATTATTTTTGTTTAACAAATACATTAAAATATTTAATCACTTTTGAACTAATAAATTTTAATCATTTTGTGTGTGTGTGATAAGCTTAACCTATTACAATAAAACAAAACAGAACTCTCTTAATCAACTACATTTTAATGAAATTTTAGGGAAGATGAAGTCTAAAATGAAATATCTGGCTGGTATTGTCCTCTCAGCCTTCCCTTTCTTCACACAACTTGCAAGATTCATCGAGGAACAAAAGTCCTCCATTACAATCTTTTCCCATCAATGTAGTTATAATAATACCCCAACTGAACAAAGATCTCGTCATTTTGACTTGTTTGTTGACATTCTTTTACTACCAAATAACTTGGTCCATTATTCAACTTCTTCAAGCTCGTGTTTTTCTTTGTACTGCTTTGGCACGCCTTGTGGTCTAGGAGTCTTCACGGAGCAGGAAGTTTGGCTTTTCACTACACAAAATGACAAATATGTTGCATTCAGTGTTGCTAAATGTTCTTGAGTTTCTGTCAGATAATATGTTTGTTTTTCCCCTGCCCTTGATCTGTATACTGACACATGCAAATTTTCATTGACTTTGCATCACAATGAGTTCTAACTTCTAAGCCTTTAGAGTAATAAACTAAGCAGTAAGCACCTGTTTTTTTTTGCGGCCATAAGATGTTGAACGAGCAATAGGGTTAAAGCTACTATCTGAAGCTTCTGCTTGAATGCATAATAACGATTGTGTCACCGTGAAAACAAACACAACACTTCTACGCTTTCTCTTAAAGGACCAGCAGGCTTGTTAAAACCTCAGTAGATGCTCATTTCCCTATCAACAAATAGGAAGGAATTGTATTAGATCAATGCTCCTCGCTAGGTGAACAAACACAGAAATTGACAAAATATATATTTTGCAACCTTCAATGTAGACCGATATTTGCATCGTGATAACACAAATTGCTAATGATACTTTTATATGTAAAAGTTCATACAATGTGAACAAGTATGTCTAAAACTTATTGCAAATAAGTAACAAGAAACTTGACCATTAATAAGATGTGACTGTCATAATAATTCATAATCAACCAAAAATTGTTATTATGTCTACAAGAACATGAAAGCGCAGGCATAAAACAAAGACAGTTTCTTCCTAAACATTTAAGAATGACAATTGTTGAACATATTACTTACGGTGGTGGTGGCATGTCCTTTCGATTGTTGATCAGCTACTTCAAAAGTACTATTCTGATAACTACACAGAAATCACAGATTATAAGATTCTATGGTTAACCGCTGTAATATCCAACCGATTTCACCATAATCCAATTCTGTGAGGACTCTTAATTGCTGAGGGCGAGCAAAATCCCAAAATTGTGCGTTTTTTCAATTAAAAATGAGATTCTGACTACCACTATGTTGACAACATTATCAAGATCGTGATCAACGTATGAGTGCTTGATTCAATTTCATCAAATTTCTTAACTTGCTGGTTCATGTATTGTACAAGTCAAACTGCAATATTTCCTGCCTCTTGTAGCCTTCAAGGAAGCTGCGCCATATATTGGCATTTGGTGGGAATGGCATGCGTGCCATGACTTCCTCGGCTTCCTTTATCTGTCCATTTTTAGCAAGGAGATCTATTATGCAATGGTAATGATCATGTTCTGGTTGAATCCCATAAATGGTTCCCATCTGCTTGAAAATTTCCATCCCTTCGCTCACTAATCCACCGTATCGGCAAGAAGAAAGCACTGCTCTGAGAGCTAATGTGTCAGGCTTAAACCCTATCAATACCATGTTGTTGAATATCTTTACTGCATCACGAGCATAACTATTCAGCCCGAGGGCAGAAATTAAAGCTGTCCATGTAATAACGTTTCTGTCTGTAATTTCTTCAAAAACTTTCACTGAACTTTCAATCTTTCCACATTTCCCATACATGTCAATTAGTACATTGCCCACAAATGTGTCACAACTATTAGTCTTCACAATCAGACCATGAAAAGAACTTCCCAAATCCAAACTGCAAATTTTGGTGCACGCACATAATCCAGTCACAAATGTGTATTTGTCTGGGTGTACGTGTGCTGAATGCATACGCTTGAAAAGCTCAAAAACCTCGTTATAGTTATTGCTCCGAGCACAAGCTGAAATGGCAATGTTCCAAGATACAACATCAGGCCTTTCTTGTAAAGAAAGTAACTTCATTGTTTCATTGTAAAGACCAGTTCTGTTATAGATTCCAGCAATGATATTAGATGGGATTACATGAAGTGGATTATTAAACTCTTGGACAAACGAAAGCACTTCATTTATAAGACCATTTCTTTCGTAAGCCACAACAAGCGAGCTTAATACATATTCATGATTCTCATACCCCATTCTTATAACCAAACCATGGAGCTGACGTAGATCTAATACAGATGACGACTTAAGAACAGCCGAAAAGGAAAACTCGTTAGGGAAACAACCCGATCGAAACATTTCTCGTAATAACAGAATTGACGTGGAAGAGCAAACATTCGAGTAACCTAACATCAAAGCATTCCAAGATACCACATTCTTCTCTTCTATCTGATCGAAACAATAATGAGCAGAAATCAATTTCTCGAATTTGGCATAGAAGTCCACCAATGCAGTACCAACAACAACATCAGATTCAAAACCACTTCTGATTACTTTAGCATGAACGCATTCTCCACACGACAAGTTTCTCAAACCAATACACGACTCAATAACACCAACAAACGTGGCCTGACTTGGCACCAATCCCCTCCTCAACATATTCAAATAGACCTCCAATGCCATTTGAGACCTCCCATTTTTCACCATTGAATCAATGATCATATTCCAAGACACAACATTCTGAACAGGAACCTGCTCAAACAATCTCTCCGCCGAACACAAAGCTCTACACCTAACATAAACACCTATAAGTGAATTAACCGCATTAACATAACAATCAAACCCACTTTTCGTCATCAAACAATGAACTTGTTCACCATAACTCAAATCCTCTTCACACCCACCAATTCCCGACAAAACCGCCACAAAAGAACCTTCAGACAAAAACACCCCCAACCTCAATAACTCACAAAACAAAACCTTAACATCCTCAACAAAACCATTACAACTCAACAAAGACAACATAGTATTCCATGTTACTAAACTCTTACACTTCATATCATCAAACACCGAAAAAGCTTCATCCAAACATCCACATCTCCCAAAGAACCCCAACAAAGCACTACCCACAAAAGCATCAACATCAAAGACTCCATTTTTAACACTCAAACCAAATAACTGATAGCCCTGAAAAAGCTTCAACCCTTCGCAACAAAGCAAACCCGTTAACGTATACTGATTAGGACCAAATCCACACACCATCAATTCATTAACCAATCTCCAAGCTTCATTTACATCTCCACTTCTACTATAAGCTTTGATCAGCGCGTTGTAGGAGACGAGTGTTCGTTGAGGCATTACGTCAAACAGTTTGCGCGCGAGAATGAAATTGTTGTAGGAAATGTATGAGGTGATTATGTTGTTGTTGATGAAAATGGATTGGTTTGGAATGGGTGGGGTTGTGATCGTAAGTGCGTGGAGACGTTTTGTTGCGTCGAGGGATCGGAATGTGGTGGTTGATGCGAGGAGATTGAGGATACGTTGGCCATGGTTACTCATGAAGGTTGGTTTGAGAATTCAAATGATTTGAGTTTTTGAAGTATAAATAATGAAAAAAGTTTCAAATTTAAAAGAGGGAAGAGTGGGTCCCACAAAAAATAATACTCTAAATAATCTCCAATTTTTCCACCGAGAAACACTTAATAATCCATATAATATAATGAATTATGAATTAATTATGAGTTTTTCTATTCACGCCCTATATATTTCTGGTTACACCCAGTTTTTTTAAAAAGTTTTTTATAATACCAAAATTGTCTTTTTATATAAATTTTCTTAAAATCTTGATTTCATTCATTGTCACTCTAAAATTTCACTCTCTTTCACCCACCAACATCAAACAATCCTGATGTTCAATTAATCTCTATGGAAGATTAAAGAGTGACTCAAAACATCTTTCATTCATACTGGATTGCATATAAATAAGTGATTTTTTTCTTCTTTTTCAATAACGCTGATTTCAATTTTCTTCTTGTTGTTGTTCAGTTTTACATTGTTGAGGTTAACTTAAATTCAATTTAAGTAGGTCATGTAAACTCAGTTTAATTTAAGTAGATCATGTAAACTTTGTTTAAGTAGCTAATGTAAACTGAGTTTAAGTATGTACACTTAAACTCAGTTTACATGACCTACTTAAACTGAGTTTAAGTATGTATACTTAAACTCAATTTACATTAGCTACTTAAACAAAGTTTACATGATCTACTTAGACTGAGTTTAAGTATGCACACTTAAACTTAGTTTACATGACCTACTTAAAATAAGTTTACATGTACATACTTAAACTGAGATTACGTAGAATCATTGAACAAGGTTGAACTTATAAATGTACACTTAAACTCGGTTTACATGACCTACTTAAACTGAGTTTAAGTATGTACAATTAAACTCAGTTTACATGACCTACTGAAACTAAGTTTACATGACCTACTTAAACTGAAGAGGGATTTTAGGGTGTAACCAAAAGAAAATGAAGATGCTTTTTGAAAATTAAATTTTATGAAAGGGTAATTTTGTTATTTTGAAGTGCAACCAGAATCAATCAGGATGTAATTAGAAAAAACTCATTAATTTATTGCTCTAAAGGAAAAAGAGAGAGAGACTTTTTAGGGGATTATTTTTGAGTCCTAAGAAAATTGTAAAATAATACTAAGTTGGATCTTCAATTAACTTTAGTCTTGAATTTTTTAAATTTAAGGACCAAACGTGCAAATTTTGAAAATTTATAACAACCAATCTGCAATTTTTTTAAAATTAATAAGAGCTAATTTGAAAAATATAGAGATTGATTTGTAAACTTTAAAAATAAATAGAGAATAATGTGTAATTTTTTTAAAAATAAAATAAAATTATAGAAGCTAATTTGCATATTTTAACGAAACTTTAAGGATAAATATAAGATTTACATTTTATAAAGTATATTAAATTTTTAATTTTTTTTTGTAATGTCATTCAACTTGAAAATTAGTTGAGTGGTCGGCTAGTAGTTCTCAATTTATTTTTTTTGAACAAGAGTAGTTCTCAATTATGATTTTCTTTATGCTTCTAATGATTGCGATGAAAAAGAAACTTTCTTCATCAATAATGAGTTTCTTAACTCCTCCAAAAGAAAATTATATCAAATATGAACTACTAACTAAGAAACACATAAATCAAATTTAAAATAAAAAGATAAAAGATAAATTTGCAAAAAATTTCATAAAAATGAAGTTTTGATCTTCTTTTGAATGGAATAAAATATGTTTGTTTACCTGAAATAAGTGTTTACTGTTTAGAAACTTTCAAAATTAATATAAGTGTTCACAAAAAATTATAAAAAAAAAATGGAATTACAAACTTTTTTCATTAATTTGTCAAAAAAAAAAAAACTTTTTCATTAAATAAAATAGAAGAATTAAATTAATTCTGAAATTAGATGCAAAGGAATATATTGATGACCATGAATCATGATTATTAGGTTAAGACCCTAAAGTAGGGATGAAAAGGTGGTAGATGACATGGTATTTGAGCTCCTCCTAAATAAGTCAGTGGTCAACCAACACCCACAACACTAACAAGTGGAAGAAAATGAAGGAAAGAATATGGCACATAGGACACTTCACCCACACTACACTACACTAGTCTCCATTAAGAATTTTTTTAAGTTAAATTGGTCATTCTAGTTCCATTTTGCCTAAACCACAAAAGTAGCAGTTATTATTCCTACAAAGCTACAACAATACACACAAGTTTTAAATGTCATTTTTTTTCCACGTAATTATATACATTTTTATTATAGTTTTCGTACCAATTATTTTTTTTAGCTATAATATAATAATCGGAAAATGTTGTATTTATTATATTATTACCAAAAACAATTGTTTGGATTGTATTCTCCAGAGTTTTATTTTTTTGTTTCGTAACTATTGAACATAGATCACTTTTTTTTCTTCCCTTCTCTGTAACTTAGACGTAATTAGAATCTTCGATCTTAAATGAGCGTTCAATGATGCTCTTTTAATCTGCTATGAGACTAATCCTCAAGTTGATAACTAGAATTTTTTTTACTAAGGTCGTACTACCTCCCGAATGAACGATTCTAGAAATTAAACCTAAATTCTATTCTTCGTGAAGAATCATATTGTCAACTCTCTCAACACCATGTTGGTGTTTAGAAGACTCGTTTTTGTTGCTAACCTTTGGATTTCTAGGAAAAAATGTCATAATAACTTAGAAAGATAAGTTAAATCTGACGAATTTGTTTCACCTATATTACAGATTACCAAGGCTTTAAAATAATATTTTATTAAATAGGTTAATCCAAAAGAACATTGTCCTGGCCTTACCAAAGTCAAAGGTACTTGCTAATGTTTCATTGAGATCTTGCTACCTGATCCGATGAAAACGGATTACAAATTTACCATGGTCAATATGTGAGCTCGATGAAGTTAAGGATCATGAAGGCAACCAACAAGTATAAATATAAATAATGCAAACTTGAAGATGACATCTTGTTGTCTTGGTGATGATGCCCTTAAAATTCCAAGTATAATTATTGGATAACTAACCCAAATTCTTATCCTCCAAACGATGTAAATTTGGGGATCTGAGATGTAAATAAGGTACATCAAATTTTGTTTTATTTGAGATGGCATCAAAATATTGAATTGATGATCTCATGAATCATGATCATTATGTTAAGACCCCTAAATAGGGATGCAAAGGTGCTAGATGACATGGTGTATTGAGCTCCCCCAAAATAAGTCAGTGGTCATGTAAAGGTCAACCAACACCCACACCACTTACAAGTGGAAGAAAATGAAAATAAGCATATGGCACATAGGACACACCACCAACACCACTAGTCTCCATTAAAAATTTCTCTAAGTTGGTTTTTTGTAGTTCCATTTTCCCTAAACCACAAAAGTAGTAGTTATTCCTATAACAATATTAAAAAAAAAATAGTATAATGCTAATTAATCATGACTCTTGGCCCTACATAAACTTTCCAACTACATATTTTTGAGTCTTTAAAAACACCACCTTATTTAAGGTTTTCCCATGTAATCTTAGTTTAGTCCACATACATAGTAAGAGACAATAATCATAGGTAGCATTATGCAAGCACACAATATCTTAATCAGAAGTAGGTTCCAAGACACTTCAGCATTTTTCTTTTACATTTTCCACATGATTTAAAGAGTCAGCTATGAATATGTGGTAAAGTACCAATTTTGAAGTTAGGAAAAGAAAAGAAACAAGATTATTGTAAAAGTGATCTATCTTTTGCTTTTCTTTATAATAATGTACAAGATACAACTCCACTTTGCTATTGCTTTAAATAACATAAAACTTGTTCCTCAAAACATAAAATTTATATGCTATAAATATGTTTTACTACCTCTTCAAATATTGTTTTTAGTCATCATTATTTTGTTTTAGTTCTTGTAATATTTGAATCATGTTGAATTAGTCCATGTAAAAAGGAGTTAATGTCATATTTTAGGGAAGAGAACCATTACAAAGGACTAATTTAACATGAACTAAACATTAAATGGACTAAAAAACTAAATATTGAGGACAAAAAACTAATCTTCCGATTTTTCAAAGATCACGACCAAAAAAGTGTTCCGCATGTACTAAGAAGAAGACATAATTGAATCTGCAGGACTATAAACATATTTAAACCATTGTGATTGTAGTGAAGAATAGCGTGTAAAGAGGACTATGAATAAATTAGAGGCATGCCTTTAGCTAAGATAATGCGATTCTCTATAGGTCCTCTTGAAGTGGCAAGCATTCATGAGGGTTGGAATAAAAATAGTCTTCTTCTTTTGGTCTATTTGGGATGATAACTCTTCTTTTTGGGTTTCCCATCCTCTTGGCATGAGATTTCTTCACCTTAATGGAAAATTCATCCCAACTTAATGACTTATTCATATATAGATCTATGAGGGGCACCAGATGCTTTCTATCCAGGAGTATAGTCCTTTTGAAACCTAGGAACCTGAATAAAATGAAGTATGATATCAGTAACAAAAATAAGATTTTAATAGAGTCAATAATGATTTTGGTCTTCGAATGCGTCAAGCGCTGCCTGTCACTACAGTCCTTGAATGTATCAAAATTACAAAAACAACCCTGAAACCTGAATGTGTGTTTTTTTAAGTGAGTTTGATTTTTCGATTGTGTCTTTCCTTAGTTTGTTTGGTCCTTAAATGTGTTTTCCGTTAGTCAGTTTAGTCTATGAAAATACTAACAAAAGTCACACTCATGGATGTTTTTGCAATTTCAATTCATTCAAAGGCTATAATGACACCGCCTTACACATTTAAGGACTAAAATGACGATTTATTCATTTTAACTTTAGAGTAATGATGAATCATGCAATCTAAATAGTACATCATCAAAGGATGAGGTTACAGAGGAGATAAAATAGAAAGAGACATCTAGCAATAAAACAATACCTTCTATGGCCTTCAACAACCTTAGCCATGTTTCCATCATATGTTGGAACAAATATATCACTCTCTAGAGACACAAGGTAATCCAACGCAGCCATTTGTGATGAGTGGTTTTGGAAATACATCAAATCTGAAGGTTCCAGCAGAGTTTCCTTCCTTACCTGTGGTAGTAGCACAGGAAAAAAAAGGTTACAAACAAACACACACAAATAGATAAACAGACAGGCACATATATGATTTTGCTTCTTTGTACCGACCAAGTTAGGATAAGTAGCTCGTAAACGTGCCATTCTTCTCTTTCCACCGAATATTTCTCCAGCAGCAATATAAATTTGAATATTTTGATCTATATCTAGTGCTTTCAGTATTAGAGCAGTTTCCTCAGGTGTTAAAGGACATAAACCGTCTTTCCTCTTAAGTTCGGAATTTATGACTTTTTCCTTCCACCAAGGATAAGCATATCTAAAAAATACGATTTTCCAAAATCACATTCAAAGAGTAAACAAAAATAGATGCTGCAATGCATAAACATAGGATTTAGTTAGTTCATTACCTCATTCTTGTGAGTTCCTCAACCTCACTGCTATCACATCCATGAGTGCAGCCAGAGAAAGCCAACATATCCATCTCATATCTAAGATGAAGTACAAGAAAAGGTCCTCTTTCCCTCAAAATCCTCACTATCTTTCTACCAAGTTGTTCTATCTGAGAAGTAAACCTCAACGCATTAAAATTTACACGGCATCTCAACTTTTGAATCTCAATAGGTAATCCATTGTTAGCAAGTCGAGCATCGGTCTTATTTAGGTGCACAACCTTGTGTTTCTGTATGAGAGGAAGAATCTGTGAGAAACACGTAAAAGAATTAGTTGAACTGAAGTATCTCAAGAAAAAAATACTGATAAATGAAAGAAACTATATTAGATTGAAGACCTGTTTTTCGTAGTACGAAATATCCGACCAACTAATCGGGGGCAATGAGTAAGACATTCCTAATTCAACTCTTCTCTTGAGCCTAGGTGGTAGTTCCTTTAATATTCTAACTTCATCTCTCAAAGATGCAATGAAATTATCTACATCAAATATGTCTTGGAACTCACTGCAACATCAAGGTAACAAAAAGAGGACATTTCTATTAAGAAATCATGGAAGATAATCATAAATGGAGATGTTTTCTCAACTAAAGTTATTTATGATGCAAACAATACAAATGTGCAAACCTTGGATCAGCCCAGAAAGACGATTTATCAAGCTCTGGAACAATGAGAGTGACATTTAAATGTCTTGCAATAGCAACCATGTCGCATATCTGCAGAAGAGAATTCCAAATTTTGAGAAAAACAGAATCAAACTTATTGTACTTGTATAATTTTAATGATTGCAACAAAGGTAACTAATGCTAAGTACTTGGAACTCACTGCTGCTCGCATTTGATTGAGTCCTCCATTGCATGAAACCATAAGATAACCATTATTCTTATAAATCCCTGATGAAAAGAATTAACAAATTCAGCTAATATCCATAAGATTCTTATTCTTATCATAAGAAGAAACAAGCTTTTTAGTAAATATACACAGGGTTTAAAAAAGGAAAAGGACTGCGACTGTGATTTAGACAGCGACATTATCGTGTTTGATGTCTCTTCAACCACAATGGGATTGCTATCGTAAGCCCTATTTGACAACAATTCACTGCAATATCATGAAACACGACCGACCACGACCATAATATAAAGGCACGATCTAATTAGGACTTTCTGTAATGAGAAGACTTTTCTGCAATATCATGGATCATGACTGACTGTGACCACGATATAAGGCTCATGCATAATCAACGAGAATATACTTACTTTTACTGACGAGAATAATTCTTAAACAGTGTAGCACTGATGGTGTCTGACACTGACACAGTCACATTCAATCGCTTTCATTTTCTTAACTTATTGCAATACCGATGTCTATGTGTCCATGTTTGTGGTTCAATGTTCTTAAAGTTCAAAAACAAGCTACAATTACTTCAACTATCATACAAACAACCAAAAACTTACTTTTTGGCGGAAGCGCAACCTTAGCTGAAACACTATCCTTTGCTACATCTACAGATGAAGATGCATCTTGGTGACTGAAACAATAAGGCATACCCTTCAACAACTTTGGACCCCAAAACTCTCCAATTGCAATCAACTGAACAACACTAGTCCAAAGAATCACAGTAGTAATAGCACGTGCCATCCACACTTTGATCCTAGGCTTTACAACAAACCTCTTAGATTTCACAACTTCATCACCACTCAAAACATTGAATCCCATTTCCATTTCCTCACTATCACAGTGATCACTTTTTCCATCAGATACTTTTGACAACCTCAACAACATCATTGATTTTTATTTAACTTCGATTTTTTCGCACATTCCAATTACTTGCTTGAGCTTCACTCTTCTTCAATCTTCAACAATCAAAGCCTTAAAAAATAAAAAATAAAAAATACAATAAATATTAAATTGAATATAGATATAAAGATATAAAAAACAAAGGACTTAGAATTTTGTGATGCTTAATATATTCACAAACAATCTAGACAAATGTTGATGATGCTTGAAGTTAGGATTTTTCAACCATGAAATAAATGCCAATCAAACGAAAAACCATTGACTTCAGAAAAATAATAAATTTCAAGCCAAAAATTAAGGTGGTCAAATTCCACCCACCAGACAAGGCAATGTTTTGAGTAAATACATTAAATTCACTAAATTCATACTATAATCAATTATAACCTTAAAAACATCAAAATATCAAAACATCATTGAATTTTCAGATTTCTTAGCACTTAGAGATTTGTTATCATTTTGACATCCACACATAACAAAAATTCAAAAACAACAAAATTCAAAACATCATTAAATTTTCAGAATTCTTAGCTAAAAGAGGTTGTTTGTTATCATTTTGACAATCATATATGACAAAAAATCAAAAACAACATTCCAAAAAACAAAATTCAAAAACAACAATAATTACATTAAATTACATTTAAGTTGCATCCACGTAAGTTGGAGAATGAAGACCCCCCCAGAAGGAAAGTTATGATTTTGAATTTGAAAATTTGAAATTCTCTCAAAAGGGTCAAAGATTAATCACTTTTCAATGGCATTGATGAAGTGAATAAGAAGAAAGAAAATCTCCAAAAGGGTTTGTTGGGACTGTGTTTCTTGAAGAATTTGAAGTAACAATGTTGAAAATGTTGAATTTTGGAAGTTGAGTATAGTTATCTGGAAGATTTATTGTTCCGGTGAGCTTTCCGATGAGATTCCGGCGAAGGTCGCCGGAGAAAAGAAAAAGAGAAGAATTGGAGAAGGAAATTGGGAAGAAGTGAAAAGGGAGGAAAATGAAGGCTCTAATTAAGGCGGCAGAGAAGGGTGTCATGTGGGACCCACTTTAACAGTAACTAACCCCACTTTCTATAATTTTCTTTTTTAATTGCCATCCTAATCTTCTTATATTTTTTTAAATTAATTATGTTTTTTGTGTTTATTAAAGTGAGATTCTTCAATGTTTGGTTTTAGCTAATTTATGGGCTATCATATTAGCATATCTTCTAAAGAACTCAACCAAAATGTAGCCTTAATTTGCTTCAGTTTTTTAGATTAATTAGGTTTTTGGTGTTTATAATTAAGATTGAGAATCTTCAATGTTTGGTTTTAGCAAAATTTAGGCTATGATATTAGTTTAACTTCTAAAGAACTCAACTAAAGTATCACCCTAATTTGCTTTAATTTTCTAGATTAATTATGATTTTAGTGTTTATAAATAAGATTGTGATCGTTCAAAGTTTGGTTCTAGTTAATTTGTGGGTTATCATATTAGTATATCTTCTAGAGAATTCAACCAAACATATTTTTATAACGAAAAAAAATATTTAGAACCATCTCGTAATTACAATTCAAATGGATTTAACCTGCTTTAGTTTTTTAGATAAATTATATTTTTGTTGTTTATAATTAAATTTGAGATTCTTTAATGTTTGGTTCTAGCAAATTTATGGGGTATCATATTAGTTTATCTTCTAGAGAACTCGACCAAAGAGTTTAAACATAATTAGGAAAAATAAAAAAAAATAAAAAAAAATCTCTAATGATAAGATTGTAAGGAGATAAACCAGGTTGTAAATTGTTGAAATTGTCAACCAACATTTTTTTGCATCAAACTTAAAAGGTTTTAGAGAAATGATAGCAACACACATTTTAACACATACTTTTCAACACACTCTCTTTGATTGATTAAAATTTACATGGGACCCATCAAAATTGATATGAGACGCACATGATTTGGTGGGATCCATATGAATTTTAACCAATAAAAAAAAATGTTGAAATGTATGTGTTAGAACGTGTGTTGCTAGCATTCCTCAAAGGTTTCATCTTCTTGACTTGAAGCGAGGAAGGTAAAGAGATAGTGCTTGCCTTGATAAAACTCCTCTCAAGATCTCTAACACACATACCAATAAAATGTCATTGATTGAGACCACAATTTCATCAACTTAATCCCACAATTTCATTTTTAGACCTTTCCATAAACTTCATAAAGTTGCACACCACATACCATGTCTCTCTTGAGGCATGTTTTTGCCAAAAAATAATTTGACAATTCCAGCAACATGTAAAATATGTCGTAGACATGTCCCATAATCTAAGAGACTTTCAAGTTTCTATACCAACAGAACAATATATGTCATGCATTCTCACCATAAGTACATGATTTATGCAGGTACTATCTCCAATATTCCACTTTGGCTCCTCTTTCAACAAAACGTGCAATGTGCATATGCTTCACCAAGTAATTCAAGTTATTACCAAATTCTCACTTTAAGGATATTACTATGTGGAAAATATGTGGCTTCGAGCACTTGAGCCACTAATGAATTAGGATTGGTAATAATTTTTCCAATTTTTCTAGGCTAAGCATAACTAGATTTAAAGCATATAAACTTCTAAATCCCATGCATTCATGGTGCTTTGATATAGAGAGTTTGTCTCATGATAACTGGTGAATATTGTGATTGTTGCCTTTTTTGAACCCAACGAAAAGGAGTTCATCATCTTTAAAAGTCACCCTAAATGATTAAGGGATTAAAACACCGGTTTGACGAGAACTTTCCTATCAGCAATCCTAGACAACGTTTTACCGCTTCAAGAATTGATTTTTGGTCAAACCTTAACCTTGATGAAATTGAACACTGAATTTTTAATCATACCAATCAGTGATGGAAGTCCAAAATATTTTCAACTGGTCTTGAATATTTCGACTAAAGAATACCTTAGATTTTTTGAAAATTAACCATTTGGCCGGATGATAATTGTGGAGATTAGAGTTTGTTGAGAGAAGAAAAATGTGAGAAATGAATATGAGATGATAGCGAGGTCTCTAGGGCCAGGGTGCAATTTTTTTTAGGGTGGTCAAAATGCAATAAATATAACATAGCAAGTGTAATTTTAAAAGATCAAGGTGTGCAGGGGCACAATCTCACTTACACGTGGGCCCGTACTTGGAAAGTGGGATGTATTAATGTGTTGATGTGTATGATCTTTTTTATGTTTTTATTTTTAAATTGAATATTTTCCGCGCGCAATTGTAGAGATTAATCCCTCAAGCATTGTGATATCCAGATGAAATAATCTTTTATGTTGTGTAAAGAGAAGGAAATAATTGTACATTTACAAACAAAACTATAAAAATCATGGTATTCATGGATATCGACAAATACCCTTGGATATCGCAAAATCTGTGAAATACCTTATTGGCAAGTATTTTTGAGATGTGGATATGAGGCGAACATATTAAATGCATGAGTTTTTCATCACCAAACTATTTGACAAAAAAAAAAACTTTTATTTATGTTTTTTTTGTTGAAATATTTGTCATTTCTACTTACTTTCCATGGTGTGATCAAGGTGAGCAGTTAAAAGAATAGGAAGAATAAAAAATTCAATTAATCATACTGTGCTAATTACCCTAATATATTATTGTGCACTCACCCACGCTTTGTAAGACACCAATATATACATAACAAATTCTTGTTAAAGTAGGTGTTATAACTTAAAATAATTAGGAAAATTGCATTGACTTCTCACTAAGCATGTTTTAATGACAAATTCATTCACTTTATTTGCATTGACCTCTCATGAAGCATGTTGTAATGACCTCAATGGTGAGGAGAGATAAAAATGGGTGGTGAATCCACTTCTCCCAAGCGTAGATGGTTATTAAAAAAAATTACATCAGGGGAGTTCCATTCCCATTTAAAAAAAAATGTCTTGTTAATGAGTGTCTTCGAAGCACTCTTTAAACATGCTAAATTAAGTAATTATTTTTTTAAAATGTTAGTTTTCAATTTTCAATGTATTGATTACATAAACTTTCATAAAAAAATTATTATTTAAAGTCTTTAACAAGTGCACCCGGAGCACTAGTTAACATTTCTAAAAAAAAAAAAAAATTACATTAAGGGAGTTCCATTCCCATTTAAATGATGCACCCCTCTATTTTTTATGTAAAAGAGGGTACGTAGTTTGTATGTAATTAAGATTATTAATATCTTCTATAAAATCGATAAACTATACAGCAAAGTTTTTTTTTTTTTGAGAGAATACAGCAAAGATAACTGTAAGTTCGTAATTTGTTTTTTTTAAGGGTAGGTTACCTTTGAAGAATGTAAAATAATTTACCCAACAATCAAATAAAATTAGCAACATGAGTAATGATAGTGGTATTCACAAGCTAAATTTCGATTCACTTGCAAATTCTTTTATGTGGCTAATTTATACTAGTTGCTGGACAAATGTTCATGATTCTTTAAAGACAATTTGAAAAACAAAATTGACAATATGAATGTAAGTTCTTTGATACCTACATGAACAAGTTATTCATCCTGTAATTATATATATATATATATATATATATATGAGATTTGCTAGGATAAACTCACTACTTTTTATGAAGGTGTGTTCACATTTGAGTGTATTTAGCTACTAAAAAATAAGTGGGTATATTTTAACAAATGCGGAGTTGCTAACTTACACCCACTTATTTTTTTAGAAGGAGTTTTTAGCAACATCTACCTTAAGGTGTATTTAACAACTTTTTAGTTATATATTTGTTAAAAAACTCCTTAATAAAAACTAGTGGGTGAATCCTAGCAAAAGATTTATGCCGCCTCTCATTGAGTTGACGTTTTGGCAGATTGATTCGTCACGAATATAAAAAGAAATATAAACAAATGAAACATTTGATTTTTAGACGAGTTTTATGTCAACAATTAAAAGAAAAATAAAATAATATTCAACAATCCTTACACAACCGATTAAACGCTAATTTTAGTGAGTAGAAAATAGACTAAATGGAAAAAATTACATAGTAAAAACAACTAAAAAACGATTATTATTATTTTTCGATTGATCTGACATGTCAACTAACCCAGGTTAGTACTACCACTCAATTTTTTTAGTAGTTGTAACTTATAAGAGACGGACGAATTTAGAAGGTGAAATTCAAAATCTCAACTCATTCCACTTAAAAGGAGTTAGATCATTAGATGGACCGACTTGTTTTGCCACCTCCCTAATAATAGGTACATGGAAGTTAGAGTGATTAATTTTTCCTACTACTATATATGAAAAGATGTTCCTAGTGATGTCAACTCTCTAGTGTCACAAAATCACTACCAGCCATTAGTTATTAATTGTCATTAAACCTATATTAGACTAACTTTGTATAGTTTGATATCATATCATATTCATATATATAGGAATTCCTAGAATGCAGAGGAAATGACAAAGAAAAAATCAAGTGGAAAGGAGAAAATTCAGTAATTCGTACAAGAAAATTTCACAATCATCGTCCATTAGCTGAGAAAAGTTTTAGCATAAGCATCACTCTTTAATTATGATAATCAGTATTATTAGTTGAAATTGAAATTAATGGGATGGTTTTAGCTTCTAAAATCCACATTCATTCAATATGTCGTATGGTTTACAATTGATTGATTATGACAGATTTGATTAACTTTGTTTTACTAATTGAATGCACCTATTGCCTAAAACACATTGGCTTCTTACTTCTAAAGAATCATTATTGGGTTATCTAAATTTCTGAAATTATTAATATTTTAAAAAGGTGCGTGACTTTTTCAAAATTTATTCACATTAATTATTCGGAAAGTTAGGATTTTAATTTGTTTGTAACATTAGAGAATGAAATAATAGTAAGTGATGAATAATAAATTCAAGATGATATTAAGTGGTTAAAAATTAAGAACTTACCTTGGTGTTTTATTATATGTCAATCTCAGAAGAAAAAAAATTGTACTTTACAATTGTGTCAAATATAAGAACTTACCATCATAATGTACCATATTTAAATCATAAAAGAATTTGGATATTTAGAGATTATTTTATCATTTTTTATTGACAATAAGGTTAATTTCTTATTTTAGAAAAGTATGTTTATAGTATTTAATTAATAATAATTGGCTGAACACGTGTAAAGATATGCTCATAAGTCTTATATCAACTAAAAAATGTTGAAATAGTCAGGTTGGACGTTAAAATCTAAGTTAAAACCCGAAATTTTTACTTGAGTGTGCGAATTTTCAAGTAGTTATTATCATTTCAACTATTAAAAAAAATACATGAAGGTATATAAATAAAGTGTGAAAATAAGCGACCACTCGAGTAAGTAATGAGCAACCTTAAGACATATTTCTTCACAAACTCAAAATGAAAGCTAATGTTTATTATTATTTCAACAGAATATTGAATTTAAGGAGCCAAATCAAAATAAAAGACCAACTTCAAACGAATAAATCTTTTTGCTAATTATAAAACCCAGAACTATTTCGTTAATGATAGAGAAAGTGACCTATATTACAGGAGATAAAACACCATTAATCTTATTAAAAAGAAGTTAGAATAGTAAGTGCTGAGTGGAAATGTTACTAATTATCCTTTATGTGTTAATTTTAAGGACTATTTTTTTACTCATGAGTGTTTATAAGGATGGAGGAGCAATATACCATTATAAATTCTAAAACACCCTTTTGATTAGGCTGAAAGAATTTGATCAACCTTTGGAATTCAAAGAAACAATGACAATGGCAAGCGACCATACACTTTTTCAATCAAAATGTCATACTTTTTGTGTCTTTGGTTAAGTGGAGGTCAACACCTAAACTAGTTAACAGTTAAAGATACAAATGTAACTAACAAAACAAAGTGATTGAGGCCATTGATAGAGGAAGATATAGGATGGTGATGTTGATTATTCCAATTTCAAAAGTGGTTTACTAATGGACACCAGTTGTTGATGAATTATTTGTTAATAATTGTTATTGTTTTTTCAAGTTTACCTTGTTGAAAAAAAGTTACATTATCTTTCCATTGTACTGTAGTATTTATTGATAGTTACACAAGAGGTGCAAAAAATGGTGCTTTTGTAAGAAAATCATTCATGGAGTTAAGAATTTGAAAGTTGTCTTAATGTTCTAGACCAACCTAACGTTATATTTAGTGTCAACCATACCTTGTTGGTCTTAAGCTATATATGGTGCATCTTAGGTTAAGTCGATGCTAAATAGTGTCGGCCTTTGAAACGTGATTGTAACATCTCTTATTGAGCATCGCTTACGACACTAAGTGGATGTTTGATTCGAATTACGATGAACTATCGTAATTTTGTAAAAACTATATAGTGAAACTTTTTCATAATTACTAGATTATGACAATTAACGTGATATCAAATATACACTAAAAAAAATATACACTAAGATGTGTAGTACTTTAATTTTTCAGCTTTAACATAGCTTGGTTAAATTAACATCAGTTTTTTAGGGAACATCATTTTTGTTTGTTATCCTTTTTTTATCTTACTTTTGTTTTTTTCTCTTGTTTAGTTGAAAATGTGCAAATGGTCATTTGGACCCTTGGACCCAACATGTAAAAAAAAAAAAAAAAAAATCTCTTTTCTTTCGAGTTTTGGAACCTACATCTTTTGACTAATTTGTTGTTAAAAAGTTGTTTCTGTCAATAATGTAAATGGGCTTTTGGAGCCTCCGACTATTTTTTAAATGTAAATTTCTTTTCTTACTCTTCTACCTCTCGCGCCGTCGCACGTCGTTCATATGTTTTATTTTACCAATATTTAAATTATATAATTTGAAATATTTTAGATTATATAACCTGAATCCCCTAAAAACTCATAAAACTTACTTTAGTTCTTCTAATTTTTGTTTCAAAATAGTTCGAAAACAATAATCTAAAAAATATATTAACAGATCAGATTATATATTTTGAACTGTGTAACACATTAACCAATATGCAAATCATATAAAGCAAATTCCAAACATAAATTTCAAACAAAATATTCAAATCAAATGAAGCATAAACCCACCCTTGGCATCCACTCCTCCTCCAACCATACATCATTTTAGCAATGATCTGCTATGAAATAGCACAAAAATACTTCAAATTATACAATTCGAATGGAAGTAAAATGAAAAATTGGAAGGACCTGCGAGAGATAAGTAAGGTGCAAAAAGAAATTATCTTTTTAAATTCCAAACAATTTTTTTTATTTTTGGTACAAATTCCAAACAATATTTTACTAGCCCATTTTTATTTAATGTTTTGACTATTACTTTTTCCACCCTATGACCTTCTCCCGCGTCCTGTAATTTTTCCAAAAATTTTCTTGTGCATTCCGGGTTTTAAAATCCGAATTCATGTTTATTATTTTGGATTTTATAGTCCGGACAATTCTTATGTACAATCAGCCATCAGACTCTCTCAAATTTTAACAGTTTTGAGTTTTGCTTTTAAAAACAACAAAAAAACTAAGTAAAAAATGTTTAAAACCTGTCAAATAAAATCATTAAAATATAAAAATAGCACCAAAAAATTCTAAAAATCAAATAAAACCAATGCAAATTTTCTCTGATTTTTCTGAGAATATGAAAAATTAAAATAAATGAAAAATAGGTCTAAACGATGGAATTTTGGATTTTGAGGGGCGGAGTCCCGTAAGAAGTTCCTTTCCTTCTACGGGAGTCATGGTTCGATCCGATCAAGTAGTCCGAAATCCCGATGGAATTTTTCTGATTTTCTGGGGAAGTTTCGGAGCAATCCGATCAAGTAGTCCGAAATCCCGATTTTTGACTAAGAATAGGTAACAATGACCCAAAAACAGAAGGATGAGAGTTATGAAGATTAATATTGTCCTTAAAATGACTATCCATGTTACAAACATATTTAGAATTTGTGTTAATACAGTTCGGATTATATAATCTGAAATCTGAACTGTATTACCTTGAAAAAGGGTGTTTAGGGGGTTTCCGGATTATGTAATCCGGAAACATCATGTAACGCGCCCTATTTTTTCAAGTTTCCGGATTACAAAATTCGAAAAAACCCGTAACTCCATTTTTCACCCTATAACAAAGGAAAACACCATTCCGGATTATGAAATCCGGAAACTCAAAGACATTTTTTTAAAAAAAAAATAGGGCGCACGAGGAAACCCATAGGGTAGGAAAAATAATAGTCTAATGTTTTTTAAGAGTATTGGTCCACTTTTATTATGGACTTTAGGTTTGTTTCCTTAACAGAAAAAGGAATAAAATCACTTGATCCCTAATTCCTTTTCTGTGCTGGAGAAAATCATTGTCTCCTTCACCATCATTGACATAAACCAGACCCCATAAAAGGATCATAGAAAAAAGAGATCAATATGGAGGGAACCCAACAACAACAACAAAAAAAGGCAAGGGTACATTGCAGAGGTGGAAGATAACCCCAAGGCTAAATTTAGTAAAATTGGTTCACTTTGAACCCCCATTATTTTACATTTGAGTTAAATATGTTTTTTATTATAAAATCACAATCTTAAATATGTTGTTATTTTTTATAAAATCACAATCCTTAGGCCTAAATGTTTTATAATAATTTTTAGTTCTTAATTTGAAAACGTTTTACAAGAAATTGATGTTTTGTCTTTCAAAAAAAAAAAAAAAAAGAAATTGATGTTTTTAGTCCCTCAAAATAGTCCCCTGAAAAGAAAAACAGGGACTAAAATTGAATATAATATATCGAGGGCTAGACTTGAAGTGTCTTAATTCTATATGGATCAAAAATATTTAATCCTTAGAAATTTTTATAGATATGCTCAACATTTAATGGGGATATTCTTAGAGTGAGTTTGAATGAGATAATTGAAAATTCTAGAAAACCTTAAAATTTGAAGCAATTAAAATACTTCAATTGAATTCTTTTTATTTCTAATTTTTTTTTTGTTTGAATAGAGTAAAAATTTATTCTTTCTTAAACATTCTTGGTCTAATTTTATGAATTTTCAAAAATCTCAAGTGACTAATTCCAAAATAAGAAATTTAGTTTAGTAAAATACTCCATCAAATCCCTTCATGTTTATACTCCAAATTTTTCATCTAAATGATAATATTTACATGGAAGAATTTGAGTTCCCTTAAAAATACATCACCTCATTAAAATCTCTTAATCAAACACACTCTTATAATTTTGACTTAATTGTACTGGTCTTCTACTTTATCTCACTCAAAAATATTTCATTTAGTTAAAAATCAGACTTTTTGGTCCTTATAGTATCACATTTATTGGCATTTTACCCCAGCAGTGATGATTTTATGTGTTAATTTTGATTTTGAATAAAAAACACGCCACTTTTGAGGTAAACAAAAGTCATCACTTTTGGATAAAAATTTATATTCTTGTTTAGAGGTAAGTTTTGATCTTTTTCAGTTTATCGTGTTGGAACATTTAATTAGAGGTATTGTTTTCGAACCAGTGTCATAAGTCACCTCCTAACACTTATGAATCCAAATTCTGGGATATATTTTGGATGAAGATTTTCATACCAAATATGCCTAATCTAATCAATATAGCATTGCCGTTACTCCTAAGTATAGAGTATCCCCTGTACGGTGGTGCTAGTGTAATGATTGTGGGAATGAAATAACCAAACATGTTAAAAGTAACTATATAATATGGGAATGATTTATTTCCCAACAATATCAAGGATTAAGGTTGTGCTTCTAAATATAAAACATGGTACAATTTTGTCCAATATAAATCCAAACCACTCATTTCCAATTATCATCTTTCATTATTCACATGGATGCATAGTAACACTATCATTGTACAACATAAATTTACCACTCTTTAATAAAACATTTGGATTATGGTTCTAAATTCTTACATTTCCACACATTGCAACAATGACTAAATCTATGAAGAACAAAATGAATGCAACAAATAATTCCTAAATGAGCAAATAATTTTTGAAGTTCTGCCCATCAGAATTATCCCTTAGAGGCAATGTTTCGTGGGGAGATTTGCAACTGGAAAACATATTATAAACTCCTTGGGATAGCAAAAATCGTTGAGTGGGTTGAATTAGGGGAAATGAGAGAAATTATGGATTGCTCTTGGTAAACAATTGAGGATAATTTATTGGTTAATTTTTGTAACTCTCTTGTTCTTGATATAAAAGGTTAGGGTGGAAATTAGGGTTTGCTTATGTTGATCTCATTTATGGATCCGATAATTGCTCTCTCCGTAGGCAATTTGGGTTGAACTGCGAAAACAATCTTTGTCTGTTTTTTCCTTCTACTCTATTTATCCTCTCTATTCTTTGAATTGCTTCTTTGGATTTACATCACACATAGGTTCTAAATTTGTTTTGGATTGTATCTATTGTTGAAGTTTTTTAATTGTAGTTGTCATTGTTATTGCTCAATTGTTCTTGTTGGTTTTCACAAGAATTGGTTTGAATTCACAACAGACGAGATGAGGTAGAAAATTACGAAGTCGCGTGCAGTTTATTTGTGGTGAGAAGTGCAGTCAACGTACGTAACGTGCTTCTTCCATGTTATTTCATAGCTTATTTTGATGTTAATCATTCTTTTTTTTTTTTTTGAGAAATCAAAATGAAATATAATATAAACGACAGCCAATCTTCACGGCACAAGGTGTACCATTCAAGACTGCCCAAAAGTTACAAACAAGTTCAGATAGGACAAACAAAAATCAACTAATGCCCGCACAAAGGAACGGGGCCTGGCACCAATCATGAAAACAATAAGGAAATACAGTAAATTTAGCCTTAAACCACCAAAACGAGAGAAGTTTAATGGCCTCCAACATTTGATAATGAGAACGTTCTTGACCACGAAAAATCCTGTCATTCCTTTCTTTCCATATCTCCCATACAGTTGCAAGCTAAATCAAATGCATAAGAGAGCATCTTAATTTTCCGTAACCTGAAGAAGTGCCAAACTGATGAAAATGATCCACAATGTTACCCGGATCCGCATAATAAACACCAAGCCAATTCCGAATAAGTTGCCAAATATGATCAAAAAGAGTACAAGATAAAAACAAATGAGTCTCGGACTCCTGTTGACCGCAACCACTAATACATAGTTGAGCCTCAGAAGGAATAATGCCTCGACGAAACAGATTTGTTTTAAAAGGCAATCTATGCCGAAAAAGTCGCCAAGCAAATACCGACACCTTCACTGGGACATCCTTTCTCCATAAGACAGCCACTGGAACAATATTAGTGGGAGGCGTCCTATCAATGATCGTACGATAGGCCACCCTAACCGTATACCCCTCCACAGGATCAGGAGTCCACGTCCAGACATCTTCAGTATCAACCTGCAACAAAATCGTTAACAATAAACTCCTACATTCCACTACCATCTCCTCCTCCCAGTCCCACATTCTCCACCTCCACTTCCACGCCTCCCCTCCAATCTCCCACCCCCAACTGAACATTTGAGCAACAATAGTCAATTTATTTTCAGAAAAACAATTCCATAACGACATAATTTATACATAATTATTTTATCATAAAAACTAATCTATACCTAATTAGATAATAATATATATTCCTCCTTCAAAAAGAAATAATAATATATATCTGGACTGATGTGTACTGATATAGTCTTTGTTTGGTTAATAAAAAATGTTGGTCTTTTAAAATTGCTTTAGTGACTAGACTGTGGGAAAACTTTGACAAACTGGACATATATAAAATTCCCCGTTCCTTCCTTGTTACATTTATTAATTAATTAAAAAAAATGCTAACTAATAAAACTTGTATAAAGGTAATTTAAAAGGATTTTAAAAGGTAATTTTAAGATGAAAAACTCTTAAGGAATTCAATTAAAACTTTTACTTAATCTAAATAAGTCTTGTGGTATTTAATCAAAAAAATTATAATTTTAAAAAATCTTGTGATAAAGTTCATTCGGAGACAAGCAAACGGTACTGCTCATAGCTTAGCTGAGTAAGCTCCGTCTAATCCTAATTTTAATGAAATGCAATAAACTTCTTTCTATCCAAAAATATATATTATATTTTGTGCTATTTATTTCGTACTACATCATAACCACCACCATCATGCATTCTGATCCGCACGGCACAACCGCGCTAACCGTGTTGTAGCACGGGTATCTCGACAAATATTGCAAGTATAAAGGATTATTATATGCAATGCATTCACCAACATATACAATTTGCGCTAATTATTGTGCTTCGTTTCTGCATCTGGATTTTTCATTTTCATTCAAAATTTCTCTACTACATTCATTCATTATTCCCCATTGACCACATATATTTAAACAAAAAAGACACAAAAACGAGATTATGCACAACAAAAAAAGTTAGACAAAGTTGGTTCCATTTAAGAAGCCATCAGTTTACTCCATTTAGTCCGTCAAAAAAAAAAAAGTTTACTCCATTTAGATATATGGATGTATGACATGTGTCAAGAAAATTATTTAATGGCTGCGATTAGAAAACCAAAATTAAGGATTTTTTTCCTTGTCAAAAAGTTAATTTTTTTTAAAGACAAAATTAAGGATATATTTTTTTTGTCAATTAGTCTAATGGCTGGAGCTCACACATTTTAATGTGGAGAAGTGGGGTGTCCGAGGTTCAAACTCCTACCCCTGCATATAATATACAATATCCCTACCAACTGACCTAAACCACGGAGATAATTAAGGATATTTTTATCAATACTAATACTAATAATAATAATAATAATAATAATAATAATAATAATAGAAAAATTCTTTTAATTTATTTCATTTTCGTCCTTAGGTACACCTCATTATGTTTACTAGATTTGCAACATAAGTTGACAAATCATCTATTAATGCTTCAATCTAACATCGGAGACTATTATAACTAAAGTACAATAGAATGAAGGGTTATCTTATGTTTTTTTTGTTTGCTGAATCAAACGACTGCTATGACAATTATGTGCATATTCACATATTCCCTTCGTTTCATATTCGAGTTCCTATTTGAGTTTTATACGATTTTTAAAAAGATGATTATTAATGTTGATTTTAATGGAAAAACACGTGTCATTTAATTTATTGAAATGTTCTTATTAATTATAGTTAATTGAATAATTATAGATGATTGAAATGCAATATATAATGATATGTTAGTGAAAAAATTAATAAATATTGTAATAATATTATAAAAGATACAAATAATTTAAGACAATTATTAAAAAAAATTGAGACAAGAAAAAATAGGAAAAAAGACATTTGTTGTGAAATAGCTGTCCTACCTAATCTTTGATACAAAAACAATGCATAAATATACTTTCATTGTCCTTTTCTTGAACTAAATATATTAGAAATGGTTCACTTATCAATGCATGGAATGACAAAGAGAAATGATATTTGAATAACCATTTTTTACAATTTTTGTGATAATTTTATTTCTCATATTCACATTATGTTTTTACTTTTTCTCTCTATTGTTTTGATTTTTGTGTCAATACCTCATTTCCTTTGTAAAATTTAGGTTGTCTCAAAAGTTGTCACATACATGAATGTTTAAATAACACAACTCAACTACAAATCTATTCAAAACCAATGTTGAGTACACATACAAAAAACAACCTCTCAAGTTGAAGTACCACTGCAAAAATTAGAGCATTCACAATGGTAGTACAGTAATAAAGACTCCTTAAATGGACTCCACGTGTAGATATCATTTGTTTATAATTTTTTAATGAAAGTACATATTAATAACTCAATAACAATACATTAATAAGGACTTAAATTAAAAGTACTTAAATATATCTCACTATCTTAAATATGTCACACTAATAACGACTCAAATTTAAAGTACTTAAAATATTATTTCTTTTGCAAGTGGGATCAACTAGTATATATTTTTGGCTTAATACATCCCCCGATCCCTTAACTTATTTTATTTTCTCAATTTGATCCCTTAACTATAAAATGATTCGTCCTCGTGAGCTTAGCTGTTATAAACAATGCATAATATATGCAAGGTATGTGGTTGAAACCCCGACTGCCACAAAAAAAAACGACTAAAATGATTCAACTTTAATTTTTTTGAGTAAAGAAAGACAACTTTCACTTTTTTGAGTGGAAAAAAAAAAAAACTATTATTTTCATTTTCTTTCGCTGTGCACACCAATAAAGGCGCACTCAGCTTTTGCCTTTCACGTGGATCTTAAGCTAATAGAGTTCATCCTCGCTTTCCTTCAAAGCCCATTTACATAGTTTTTGATCTTAAGCTATCTGCCTTTGAGTGTAGTTATGGACATTGTTGGAGCGATCCTAGGAGGTTTCAAAGAGGGTTTAATAGATGTTTTAAAATTTGGTCCCACCCGTGCCTCTGAAACAAACACAGAGACTTTGGACAGAGAGACTTTGGACAGAGGATTGTTAAGGAGCAATGACGTGTTCTTAAGTTTTCGAGGGGAAGACACCCGTGCTTCAATCGTTTCACATCTATATGCTTCTCTTCTAAATGCTGGAGTTTTCGTTTTTATGGACGATGATTCACTTCCAAGAGGAGATCACATTGCAACATCACTACTACAAGCAATCGAAGAGTCTATAATTTCTGTTATAGTTTTCTCAAAAAACTATGCAGATTCGTCGTGGTGTTTGAATGAGTTGGTTAAAATAATGGAGTGTCGCAGAACTATAGGGCAGATAGTGTTGCCGGTGTTCTATGATGTTGATCCTTCAGATGTACGACACCAAACAGGTGAGTTTGGAAAAGCGTTCCAAAGTCTCTTGAGCAGAATTTCAAAGAAGACAGACAAGTCGCTGAAATGGAGAGACGCGCTTAGTGAGGTTGCTGGGCTTGCTGGCTTTGTAGTTCCAAATTTCAGGTAGTTTCATTCAACTATTGCAATCATTCAGAGGCTTAAACTCATTTTTGGTTCCCTAAATTTGTTAAAATTATAATTTTGCCCCCGATTAATAAAACAACATTTTTGTCCTCTAACTTTGCCCCATTTTGCAATAAAAAAAGAGGGGGGGGGGTTCTTATCCAATCATTAATCCTCTCTTTTGGTTGTTTTTGAAATAGGAACGAAAGTGAGGCTATAAAAGATATTGTCAAAAAAGTTGTGCGTTTGCTAGACAAGAAAGACTTGTTTGTTGCTAATCATTCAGTGGGAGTTGAACCTCGAGTGCAAGATATGATGCAATTGTTAGATAAAGAAATACAGCAAGATGTAGGCTTTGAATATTCAGAAGATATAGACTTTGAATATTTTGAAGATATACTTCACCTGCCAGACATCCAACAATCATCCCTACAAAAAAAAGACATCCAACAATCTAATAATGTTCGACTAATAGGGATGTGGGGCATGGGAGGAATTGGCAAAACCACCATTGCAAAAGCCATTTACAATAAAATTGGCCGCAATTTTGAAGGAAGGAGCTTCCTTGCAAATATAAGGGAAGTTTGGATGCAAAATGTTGGACAAGTATCTTTACAGCAACAACTTCTCTCCGATATTTGCAAAGAAACAACGACCAATATACAAAACATTGATGCAGGAAAAAATACATTAATGGATAGACTCTGCCATAAAAAGGTACTTATTGTACTGGATGATGTGAGTACATCTGATCAATTGAATGCTTTGTGTGGATCTTGTGAATGGTTTGGTCCCGGCAGTAGAATAATTATAACAACTAGAGATAAGCATATACTTAAAGAGATAGGAGTTTACCAAGTATATGAAATGAAAGAGATGAATGAAAATGAATCAATGGAGCTCTTTAGTTGGCATGCTTTCAAGCAAGCAAGACCCAAGAAAGATTTTGCTGCATTGTCCAAAAATGTAGTTGAGTATTCTGGGGGATTGCCACTAGCTTTGGAAGTCCTTGGGTCACATTTATTTGACAGGATGGTAACAGAATGGGAGAGCGTATTGAACAAACTCAAAGCAATTCCTAATCATCAAGTACAAAAAAAGTTAAGAATAAGCTATGATGGTTTAAGTGATTATACGGAGAAAGAAATATTCCTTGACGTGGCTTGTTTCTTTATTGGGATGGTTCGAAATGATGTTGTACATATATTAGATGGTTGTGATCTTTATGCAGGAATTGGAATAAATGTCCTTGTGGAGCGAAGCCTTGTGACTGTTGATGATAGGAACAGGCTTAGAATGCATGATTTGTTGCGAGATATGGGAAGAGAAATCGTTCGTGAGAAATCGCAAAAAAATATTGATGAGTGTAGCAGGTTGTGGTCTAGTAAGAATGTGCTTCATGTATTATCAAAACGAACGGTAGGCACTTCATATTCATTTTTCTTTCTATTTTGGACTTACAGAATCTAAGGCTTAAGGAAGTGAAACAATCATTTATGTGTAAATTTTTGACACTCTTTAATTTTGGTGACTATCACAAGAACATACAAAATTAGTTTTGTTGTGATTACAAAATTTGTTTAATCGTGAATCATTTTTATATGATTTCAAAATTGGTTTGATTGTGAATAATTTTTCATAGGGAACAAAAGTTGAGGGACTGAGTTTGAAGTTGCCAAGAGCTAATGTACAATGTTTTAATACTGAAGCATTTGAGAAGATGGAAAAACTGAGATTGTTTCAACTTGCTGGAGTAGAACTTGATGGGAATTTTGATAAACTTTCAAAAAATCTGAGATGGTTTTCTTGGGATGGATTTCCTTTAACATCCATCCCTTCAAGCTTTTATCAAGGAAATTTAGTTTCCCTTGAGTTAGAAAACAGCAACGTCAAATTTCTATGGAAAAAGGCACAGGTAATGATTTTGACATAATCAAAGGAATTCGGCAATCGGTTATTAGATGATAGTGTAAATAAGTTTTACACTAAGCATGAATTAAAATTAATTTTTTTGGAGATTACCTCATCAGAAGAGTTTTATTTATATCTCCATCATAAAAACTCCTTTAACTAGTGCATGATTAACAAATAATCATGCCATAAACTTGCGCAGAATACTATGTAGTCTTATTTCAAAGATTATGCAAAAGTAGTACAAAACCAATTTATTAATGAAAGGGTTTTCCTATCATTTATTTTTTGAAGCTTCTTACATAAGTTTCTCTTTAATATTTATATTCTTGTAGATGATGGAGAAGCTTAAAATTCTCAATCTTAGTCACTCTCATTATCTGACACAGACCCCAGACTTTTCAATCATGCCTAATCTTGAAAAGCTAATACTCAAAGATTGTCCAAGGTTGCGTGAGGTTTCCCATAGCATTGGACATCTCGACAAAATTCTTCTGATAAATTTGGAAGATTGTATTAGCCTTTCTAACCTTCCAAGAAGCATCTATAAGTTGAAATCTCTGAAAACTCTCATTCTTTCCGGGTGTTCAATGATTAACAAGTTGGAAGAGGACTTGGAACAAATGGAATCTTTAACCACTCTGCTTGCAAATGACACTGGAATAACAAGTGTGCCCTTTTCAATTGTAAGGTCAAAAAGCATTGGGTATATTTCTCTGTGCGGACATGAAGGATTCTCACGTGATATATTTCCATCTATCATTTGGTCTTGGATGTCACCAACAAGTGCTCTTTCATCCCCCTTTGAAACATCTGCTGCCATGTCATCTCTTGTTTCTTTAGATATACCATGTAGTAGTTCTCAGGAACTGTCATCTATTTCCAACCACCTTTCAAGGCTTCGAAGTCTATGGGTAGAGTGTGGTTCAGAACTTCAACTTTCTGAAGATGCAAAAATCATTTTGGATGCTTTATACGCCACAATTTCTAAGGAAATGGATTCGACTTCAGCTACTTCTAAAGTATCAAACATGAAAACTTCTGCATTAGTTCAACACTGCAGTCAATTGCGTGCTTTCGAATCAAAAAATTTGTTGAAGTCTGTTCTGTTACAACTGGGAATGAATTCCGAAGTCACCAATAATCTGAAAGAAAACATTTTAAAGGTTTGTTTTTTATACTAATTACATTTGGATTCTTTCTTGTAAGTCTATAACTCTTAAAAAAACTTGCATCTAATGTAAGTCTGCTGAATCCTAAACATTTTAAAATGATTTGCGACTACACACACTGCACACTTTAGTTAGTGGTACAATTTTGTTGTTATTATCAAAAGAATAAAGAAACCCTCAATTTTATTCTTGTTGTATGGTATTTTAACCTCGACTGGCAGAGTGTTCTATGAACCCGGATTTTTTTTTTCCTGCATAACTCAATAATACAAGAATGATTAGTTATCCTATGGAGAAAAATTATATATCTATTTGTTGAGTGACATAAATAAATTGCTAAAAAAACTGAGTCTGTTTTTACTTTTACAGAATATGGATGAGAATGGGTGTGGTGGTTGTTTGTTTCCTAGTGATAGTTGTCCAGATTGGTTAACCTTCAATTGCGAAGGTTCTTCGGTAATGTTTGAAGTCCCTCAAGTGGAAGGGCGCACTTTAAAGACATTGATGATATGCATCGACTATTCTACAACCCTGGATAACATAACATCAAATGGCCTTGCAAACTTGTTGGTGAAGAATTACACAAAAGCCACCATTCAGCTTTATAAGAGCGAGGCATTAGTCTCCTTTGAAGATGAAGAGGGACAGAGAGTAGTATCAAGTATAGAACCTTGTAACAAAGTGGAGGTTGTTTCTGTTTTTGAGAACGGTTTCATTGTGAAGAAAACAACAGTTTATCTCGTATATGATGAACCAATTCGTGAAAATATGGAGCAATGTCAAGAACAAGAAGAAAATGATATTGTGTGTAGTAGTGGTGATGAAGATGAATGCTATTAAGAGAGGTCTCTTCTAATGCACAAGATTACAATGTCATTGTTGGTAGTAGTGGTGATGAAAATGAATGTGTTGTCAGAAATGTCTCTCCTCAAGTGGCTCTGGCTCCTATGGAGGATTTAAAACATAACAGAAGGAAGAAAATTTTCAAGTGGAGATGGAAGACGGTTAAACATTGGTTTTGTAAAAGTTAACGCAGTTTTATGAATACCTCCAATTGGTGCTGCTTGTTGTGTTTGATCGATCAAATAAAGTTAAATTAGGTTTTGAACTGTGGAATGAAGGTCTTATGCGCAAGTTGGTAGCTACTAATTCTCTGGCTTCTGAAACATGAGATTTTGGGGAAGGTAAAGATTCAGCTTGATTGCAAAGCTGTTAATCTTCTAATGAGGTTTCTAGTTTTCTGTATAATCTAATAATTGGTCTTGTTACTTAATGTGTGCCTTTGGTGCATTTTTCTGCTGTTAGGCTTTACAAATTCCATTGTTTTGTAAAATATGTGTTTATGGGTTACATTATTGTAAAATAATGGATGAAAAAGTTTTGAGCACTCATCAGCTGTGCACATAAAAAGGAATGACAAAAGTTTTCTAAAATAAGCACAACATTTCTAATCAAGGCTGCTCCTCAAACCTGTTTTGCATATTAATATCCCCATAAAAAAAAAAAAAAAATCTTCAATAAAGTAGATGCGACAATGATTAAAATATTGAAAGTATTACTATATACACTGTTTGTAACGCAGTAAACTTTAATTCATCAAAAAGAAATATACAGAACTATAGTTAATTGTTTTAGTCATAGAGGTAGGCATCATTAACCAAACTGCATGAGCAAAAATTGTGTCGCATTATCTTGTGATTTTCGTTTCTTTTCTTCTTCTATTACTCGATGTTGCTTTAACAAAAACTAAATTAAATGTAAATATTGTAAACAAAAAAAATTACAATCTCTTCCTCCTCCTCCATCGTTAAGACTTCAAAAATTCGACCTGGATATAATCTTGATACCCAAGAAACCAATGATTGCAAGGATCTAATGAAACCAATCTAAAACAAGCAACAAACCAGACTAATGACAGGAAATGGTATGAAGGTAAGAAGACAATTTTCAATCTTAAAGACAAATGTTATGGTTAATGAATCGTCACACAGCAAATTAGAATCTTTCAAAACTCTTTGTGAATACAAAAATTCACCGGATAAAATCTAGAAACTGCAGCCAAAATTGGAAAACAATTGTTGGTAATCACCATAAGAAATTTTATGAATATAACTGATAAATTTAAGGACATTCAGATGAAAGAAATTTGATGTGAAATTTTAATTGTTCTAAGTTAGTTAGTCCTGTGGTGTAAATTAATTAAGATTGAGCACCTAAATATAATTAAGGCAATATTACATTATGGGTCCTTTATCTTATTTATTTGTAACACTTTAGTCCTTTATCTTTATTTTTTTCCTGTTTAGGTCCTTTATCTCTCTTAAAAGCACATATACATTTTTTTCGCATTTTTTTTTTATTAAAAAATACATAATTTTATTTTTAAAAATATATTTTTATTAAAACCGATAAAAAATCCAAAAATATGATGAAGATGTTCATCATCTTCATCTTCTTCCTTTGAATCTTCATCATCTTCCTTAAATAAAAAAAAAATTCTACTAAAATATATTTTCAAATATCGTGAATTAATATTATATTCACCTCAAATCTTCTTTTAAACACAAAAATCAAAACCTTAATTTCACAAATGTTGCAAGGCGGATGGTGGAGGCTTAGTCACCGGAGGAAGGGTTAGGCTTTACGAAAGTTAAAATTGTTCTGGAAACAACAAAATTGATGTGCAAAGCTGCTCTCAATTTTGGGGTTAGCGTGACAATTTATATAACTAAATCTTTTTTTTTTTTTTGTGATGAAACTAAATCTCTTTCTCTATAGGGTTTTGATTTTTGTGTTTAAAAGAAGATTTGAGGTGAATATAACATTAATTCATTAATTCATGATATTTGGAGATATATTTGTGTAGAATTTTTTTTGATTCAATGAAGATGATGAAGATTCAAAGGAAGAAGATGAAGATGATGAACATCTTCATCATATTTCTGGATTTGTGTCATTTTTAATAAAAATATATTTTAAAAAATAAAATTATGTATTTTTTTAATAAAAAAAATGAGAAAAAGGATGTGTATGTGCTTTTATAAGAGATAAAAGACCTAAGCGGAAAAAAAAAAATATAAAGGACCCAAATGTAACAAATAAATAAGATAAAAGACCTCTAATATAATCATGTCTATAATTAAATAAAAATTAAAAGTATTAAAAGTTACCTTATGATTATAATTGATTCTTTTTTTAGAAAAAAATTGACTCATTTATGACATTTAATATTACCAATGTATATTACATTTTGATTGGTTGATATCATGAGAGAGAAAATACCCTCTAAACAAAAGAGGGTAATCTAGAAAAAACTATAGAATCTACGTATATTTTGGATGGAGATTTTCATATCCAAATATGCCTAATCTAATCAATATAGCATTGCCGTTACTCCCAAGTGTAGAGTGGATCCTGTACGGTCCTAGTGCAATAATTGTGGGAATGAAAGGACCAAACATGTTAAAAGTAACTATATATGGGTATGATTTATTTCCCAACAATATAAAGGATTAAGGTTGGTCTACTTTTAAAAGAGATAGAATATTTAAGTATATAAAATATGGTACAATTTTGTCCAATATAAATCAAAACCACTCATTTCCAATTATCATCTTTCATTATTCACATGGATGCATAGTAGCACTATCATTGTACAACATAATATACCACTCTTTAATAAAACATTTGGATTATGGTTCTAAATTCTTACATTTCCACACATTTCTGCATTTGGTCTTTCTCATTAACTTGGCCCAGACATATAGTCTTCACTCTTCAGCAACTTTTGTTCAAGTATTGAAATAATATTCATATCACACTCATAATTCATAATAGTACATTTATAGAGCAATTCAAGGGTAGAAATTACACACTCAAAAATTACTAGAAAATCTCTAAGATAACAATATTCTTGTATCTATTACTAATTACAAACATAGCAATAATGTATCAACATTTTTTTTGCTTAAGTCACTACATATGTGACATAATCATCCCCATATTTAGAGAACTATACTATATCATAATCATAGTTTCAAATTGCACTCACAGTTATACTGTAAACCTTTATATTGCAGCCTTGCAGGAATGTAGCCGCAATTGTCATTCCAATGCCGTTGTGGAGACCTCTAAAACTGTTAAGTTGCAGCTGCAGATTGCAATTTACAACTATAATATTATATACTCCATCTGGTCTTATTTATAAGAAACATTTGGGTCAGCAAAATATGATGTAACTTGTTAATAATTTGGTCCAAATACATCAACTTTTGTTGACCCAAATGTTTTTTATTAATAGAACCAGAAGGAATAATATGTTAATAATCAAGGAGAGAAATTACTTGAAGAAGTAGGGGGTGAGCCAGGGCTAAGAGGTGGTGGGAACAGTGGAGGAAAAGGAAGTAAGGGAGCAGGAAAAATTGATTTTGGTGGTGGCGGCGGCGGTGGTGATGGAGTTAAACCTGGTATTACTATTGGTGGAAAAGGAAATGATGGTGGTGGACTTGATGGTGGAGGCTGAAATGGATTTGGAATGAGTGGTGGAGGACTTGCTGGGGGAGGTTGAAATGGATTAGGAATAAGTGGTGGATTTGATGGAGGAGGTTGAAATGGATTTGGAATAAGTGGTGGACTTGGTGGTTGAAATGGATTAGGAATCAAGGGTGGACTTGGTGGTTGAAATGGATTTGGAATCAAAGGTGGTGGTTGCAAAGGGTTAGGAATCAAAGGTGGAGGTTGAAGTGGATTAGGGATAATAGGTGGTGGAAAAAAAGGGTTTGGAGGAAAAAAGAAGAAATCTTCAACTTCATTAGGTACTTTATTTTTGCTTGAAAATTTTGATTGTTCCAAATTTTTCACATAACTATGTTGTTTCTTAAGGTTATGAATACTATGTTTTTTGTCACAAAATTTTGGTTTTTTTATAGGCTTGAATGAGAAAATCCCAGCTGAAAAAATGTGTTCTTGTTGCAACTTTTTCTTTAGGCTTAGTGAAGATGAAGTAGAAGTTGAGGCTATAGCACAATTTGGTTCATTACTACTTAACAACTTAAAATTACACCCTTTGATTCTCTTCACATGTTTCTTCACTAAGAAAGGTAGTTTCACTTTGAATTCTCCATGTTCATTTGTTTTCACTTCTTTATAGAATCTTGGTTTTGTTTTTCCTATTTTGCATTCAACAGCTATTGATGCACCTATACATAAAAACAAGGACAAAATAAAATATGATAAGGTTTAGAAAAATTTTACAACATTTTAAGAGATATAAAATTGAAGTACCCTTTTGAGGTTGAAATGGATTACCTGAAATGAAGTGGCTGTTTAGAGAGAAAGCTTGTTGAAAACATGTGTCACAGTAGACAGTGCCAACTACAACAGGTGAAGGAAGAAGCTTCTTGTTGTCATGGTTTGCTTCTGAAAAATTAGTACCAAATGTGAGACTGAGAAACAGAATTGTAAGGAACCAAGACATTGTGATGAGGTTTGAGTTTTCAGAAATAATGTCTTCTTGTGAAGGGAATGCAAATTTGTATTGTGCTTTTAAATAAATAATGAAGGTCTATATAAATATATTTAAGACACTATTTCTCAATCATATGTCACATCAGTAATAAGAGTTTGATCTTTTAACTTCAACTAACTTGAGTTCAAATCTCTTCAGAAACGACCGTAAAATGGTTACTTGTTCTACTTTACTTAGTAATACCCATTGTTTGAATATGAACTATTCCACTAACCGATATTGGGTCTAGCGAATAGGTAGTAACCCATAATGTGGCGAACTAAAATTTGAATTCCGAGGGAGAGAGTTATCCACATTTAGGGATTTGGATTGCATGCAGTCAAAATCTCGTGCATTAACACAGTTGACACATCGATAGTTGTTGAATTAAGATCGGACGTTGCAGGTTTTGAATACATTTTAAAATCTATAATATTGAGGTTGAAATTTGACTTGTCCGATTTTAATCGAAGAACCAGGAATGTACCGAGTGTGTAATTACATGATATGTTTTGAGTGCACACAAACGAAATTTCACATTTAGTGTAACACAATGCCTCAAATAGGGTTAACTATCGTGCAAGAAACTTGTTGAAAACAAAAATAGAATCTAGTCCTCTATCTTTTTACTGCTCTTTGTTTCTTCTAGCTGTCTATGAAAACAATCTAAATAATAAGATTTTGTAGACTAGTTTCCTTTAGCTGTCTATGATAAAGACAATCAAATTAAATTAGGGTTTGTGTAAATACCTAAATAAGAAAGACTATTTTGTGCAATCATGCTAATACCTATAATCTTTAACTAATTAAAAAATGTGGTTTCAGGTTTGTTTTCTTAAACAATGTATTACAAAATGTTATATTATTTTACTATTCAACAATATATTACAATTTCATAATCTTATATGATTATACTATTCAACTTTTGTAAAAAAAAAAAGATTTTACTATTCAACTATGTATCACCTATAAAGCACGGACACAAACACAGACAACGACATGTACCGGTATAGTCCTAATCCAATGAGTATCCATATTTTATAATGTATCTCAAAAATTGAAAATGTAATAATAGAAAAACACAAGCATACCTACTAGATAGATAAGTATTTAAAAGTAGTTTTATTTTTCAGGAAAAATCCAAAAAGTTTACCAAGTATATTTTGGAAGTTTGTTCCTAGTTGATGTGGATGCATAAGAATAATTGAATTTGAATCACTGTTTGATCACGGGATAGATAGAGGAACCACATACTCTAGAGTATGATATCTGACAATTCTTATATGCAAGACACGTAGGAACTTCTTAGCATGACATGTGAAATATATTATACAGTTATGCATGTGAATATATTAGTAATAGTACTATGCATAAATTATAACTGTTTTTGGAAGTTTATGTTTGGTTTGTGACTAGCATCTAATAATGTTGAAAAATAAGAGTGGAAAGAAGATAATGTTGTTGTTGCTAGAAGAGATTTATGATTGCATAAGTCATACAAAATACAAAAATATATTTTGATATTTTCCATTATGGACAAATATGTGACAAGATGCTTTTATAAAGGGGTTTGACAAATCTTTGCATATGAATTTTATGTGAAAAGAAAACCTAAAGCTCATTAAACATGACATGAAGGAATGACATAGATCACATTGTCAGAATATGGAACAGCGTATTAAAGTGGCAAATGATGAGGTGAAGAGGCTTGATCTTCTGGGTGAAAGGAGTGGCCCTAAGTGATGCAGAGATGGACTGTAGGAGTCATTGTGCTTATGTAGGCTCTCTTTGGTAAAAATAGTGGATGATTGATAAGCTAGCTGATAGCTTATAGCTGATGAACTACTTGAAGTGTTTGATAAAATTAGCAGTTCAATTAACTGATAGATGTAAAATTACATGAAATGACATTTTTAATTCAAAGTTTATACCAATTAATTTTAAAGAATTTAAAAATTAAAAATTGTTAATTTAATATTATTATTAAATTAATTTTTAATTCCTAAATGTTAATTTATATTTATATTCATTTGCCTAAAAAAATTATATAAGATGTAAAAAAGTTTAAACGTAACAATAAATAAAATATAGTTTGTACAAATATATATATATAGTGAAGGTAAACGTAACATTCTCATTTTTTTTTCTATGGAGAAAATTATTGTCCTTGTTCTTATTCTCTACAATTTTGATGTATCACACAAAAATAACGTGTCATTTCGCAAAAAAAAGGTGACATTAAATATTGAAATAGTCCCACAAAAAAAAACGTAACAATTGTAATGAAAAAAACTTACGTAACGGTAAAAAAAATATCTTTTTCTATTGAGAAAAAAAAAGGATCTTTCATTCATAAAAAAAAATAGCATTCATATTTAAAACATATGTATTTTACTTTATAATATAATAAATGATTAAAGGTAAAAAATGAAATTTAGTTAGAATAATAAGGGTAAAACTGGAATTAAAAGTGAGAAGCTATAAGTTATAAGCTCAAACGCTACTTGGAATAGCTTCTGAAAAATAGCTTATAAGCTCGTGAAATAAGCTATAAGCTCATGGTGAAAAAGTGTTGCCAAACAGAGCTTTTTTTGTCAAAAGAACTTATAAGTTATAAGCTCTTTTTTGGATGTTACCAAACAGACCCGTAGTAGTATTGTGTATATTTGGTTCCATTTTTACATGGACTAAAATTGAGTGCGGGGTGTAGAATTGATTCTGATATGTTTGCTTATTTTCGAGTAGAATTGTTTTTGTCTTGAGAGTTGATTACAAGAGTCTAGAGTTTAGGGTTCTCAGTTGTATTTAAGTTTATTTTTTCTTTTGCTTTATGTAAAAACATGTCACTTATTTTAATATAATGTCTTAATTCAATTTTGAAATTTTTTCACTAAAACTGAAATTTTAAAACCTTAGTTGTTACATAGTACTAGTAGAAAATATACATTCATGCCCAAAAACAATATCATTTAGGTCATTGATAGTAGATGCAAAACTATTCGTCGACAATTTAACCCAACAATCTTCACCTTGTCTCCCACATTCTTACAACCAACAAAACACGTATCTTCCTGATTGTACTGCCGGTAAAACTTTCAATTCATGTTGAATAGGTATGGATATAGGGTACGGTATTTGGTATGATATAAGTACGAGAATATGAAAATTTCAAAAAATAAAAGAGTAGGGCAACGTAACTTTGCTTATGTGGTATTCTTGCTTTGCTCGTATCATAACACCTTGGATTCTATAAATATCATGGCTACCTTGATGAGTTGGTCAATGATTTACAAGACTTTGTGCCAAATAATGTTAACAATACTCTAAAACTCCAAGCCCAAAAGGTTTAACGATAGAATGAGGGTACCAAACAAACATCTTTCATGTAACAATAAAGTTGTGGTAAAATTTGTCCATTTTGCTGAAAATAAAATGTTATTTGACAATAAAAAAAAGAGATCGCTCCAATGGATCACGCTACAGTTCATTTTAAAGGAAATTATCAATTTCGTAAAATAGGGCATAAGATTAGTTGAAGAGGGAACCTATATGATAGTTTATGAGCTTTCTCACTCCACGACTACATGAATATGAATTTCGAAGTTCAGGAGGTACCGAATATTGTATGATTTGTTTGATTAACCAAACAAACCATACACTATTAGATACTAAAGAACTCCTCAACTATTATCCATACAGTCTTTGAACAAAATGACTCATGAGCTACTACTACTCATCCGCCCTATACTACCACTCATACATCCTCTTTTGAAAAGTTGATAATTTGCTTTGAATTGCCCTCGCGCTTACTCGAATTGAGGATCTCCTTTTTTGTATTGTCAAGTAGTGTTTCATTTTAAGCAAGGTTGATAAGTTGTATCATAGCTTTCTTGGTACAAGAGACGATTTTGTTTGGTACCAAATTTTATTGTTAAGCTTTTAAGCTTGGACTTATAGAGTGTAATATCAATATTTTGCACATAATCTTGTAAAACATCTAACCAGTCACCTCGGAAGTTATTCCATCTACAACAAGTATACAATATTGTAAAGAATCCAACCATTCATCCACTAATTTCCTTCTAAGAAAGGACATTCACATTTTCAAAAAGGTTAGAAGATAATTGTAGACTGCATCAATGCTTACCATGTCGGCCAAAATGGCATGATTCACAAGCTTTCCTTCCTCAAACTCTTCATGCAAAACTATATTTCATTTCATTATATTAGATTATATAAGTAATATGTTTTAATATTTTACTTTACTACGTTGTGACTTAAAATTTGAGGGTTGCAAAGCATGCACCGGTTGCTCGGAAATAATGAAGTTACCACAAAAAATTATGAAAATAGTGAAAACATTGAAAAAATCCTTTAAAATGAAAAAAAAAATGGTCGCTCGCATTAAATTTCAGGTTTGAAATTCTTGAAAACAAATCGAGGGTTGCTCGTAAAACAATAAAGTCGTCACCAAAACTTATTAAAATAGGAAAAACATTGGGAAAAAACCCTTTAAAAAAAATATGGTTCTTGAAACCTGATTTCGAGTTCGGGGATTGATTATGTGCAGGAAAAATATTTGCGTTCTACAGCATTCATTAAAAAAAAGTTTCCTCTAATCTGTTTTTTATTTTATTTTATGGTATCCAGGGTTTGAACCCCGGATTGCATATATTATGCATTGTCTTTACTAGCTGAGCTAAGTTCACGGAGACAATTAGTTGTGCAAGATTTAGTTTAACTTTAAAATACTGTAATTCTCCTTTATTATTGAATGCATATTATCAAGTTTATCCGAAAGTTGATTGATGAACAAGTTTGATTATTCATTTGAATTGTTGATTGCAGAAGTTTAAGATTATCAAATTGTTACAACTCAGACGTCTCAAAATAGGATCAACAAGATGTCACGACACGCACCAACTCCTACTCTTGGCGTCTTAAGAAGTAGCGTTTGTTTAACCGTAATAAAAATCACTTTTTTAAAACAAATAATTTAGTTTGTTTGACATAACTACATAAAAGAGATTTTTTTTTGTTATAAAATTAGTTCAATCTTTTAAACCATTTTTTCTCTATCCTCTAAATTATTTTTTTTTTAGACGCTGCTTTTAACAGCTTCTCATTTGAAGCTTTTTTAAAATTTTTGTTAGATTCTAATTTTTTAAAAAATTTATAACAAACGGATTTAAAACTCTTAAAAGTGATTTTTTTTTTTTTTTTAAAAGTGATTTTTATCTTAAAAAAACAATAATAAACGAGCTCATAATCCTCTAAATTATTTTATGTCAAAATTACTTTTATTAAATAATGAATACCAAATTTGCGATACTTGTCTTCTTAAGTTTGTTATGGCTTTGCGGGAACATCTTTTTAAATAGTCCTACTATAATAATTAGTCATTAACCTAATTGACTCAAGTGCTGCCAAACAAGGGAAGATCAAGTGATTATTGATTACGATGGAAGGAAAATTGAAGTCCTCTACTCCATTTAATCCAAGATACTAGATCTCTTTAATCTTTTTTATTTTATTTTAATTCTACTCTTTTAGTACTTTTAGGGTACTCTTTAAGGATTCATAGTTAAGAAATTATTCATTAAAAAAGTTTAATACTTCAATTTTCAATACATTGAATATATAAATTTCTATAAAAATTTACTATCTAAAGAGTGTCGCTGGTTATATATAGATGCATATATGTATATCTCATGCCTATATATTTTTGTCAAAAAATAAATAAAAAAATCTCATGAACATATCTACATGCATTGTTATTGTTTGTGATAGCATATCAAGTGATTAAGATGGAAGAATATAAATCCTCTATCCCGTGTCTCGTGAGCCTAACTCATTGGTAGGATAATACATTATTATATGCAGGGAGGGATCAGGGTTCGAACCCCACTTATTCACCTTATAAGGTGAATTCTATCCACTAGACTACCTGACAATATATATATATATATATATATATATATATATATATATCCTCTAATCCAGTTAACCCAAGGTACTCAATCCCTTTGATTTACCTTCATATATTTACTATTCTGCGTCTTTTAATTTCTTTAGGTTACACAACAAAACAAAAACTCAAAAATCAATGTATGTATCTAATTATCTCATTAATTTATAGGTTCATGATGAACAACGTAGATGAGAGCTTTCTGCAAGTACTTGTGTCCGCATGCAGGGCAATTATCCATGCTTTTAATTATCTGCGTAGCCCTAAAGATGTCATCATTCGCTGGTAAATTCATTGCACAACATGACACTATAGTGTTGCTCTCACTCTGTGTTTTTGTTTTAGTTTTTCAAATGATACTACTTGTTACACTACAACATCGTTCCAACAACAATGACCACAACAACAATATATTTGCAATCTTATGCGTTCTGTTGCTATCAAGTGTGACATCAATTATAGAAGTCTTTGTAGTTTCGCGTACCGCTGCGGCTATCACTTCTATCCTATGGTGCATCACACTTTCATGGTTTCTCGTCTTTAATTGGGAAGAGATCTCTACTAAAAATGCACCAGGAGAAAGAGAAACACAGATAATGATAGAATATAGTTGTTCAGTTCTTGTAATTGTCTTTATTTTCTACACATTTGTTTTTGGACTGCTAAATTTAAGTTAGTTTAGTTTTTTTTTTTTTTTTGGTACAATATTCTAGTTTTCTTTAATTTCAATTTTCTATTGGTTTTAATGACACATTATTAACCATTTCAATTCTCTATTGTTTTGAATGACAAATTCTTAATCTAATTACACTATGCATCATTCGGATGTTTATTCTTTGAGGAGTTGGTTTTTGTTAATAGTGGCTTTCTTTGTTTTACGGACTATTCAATATATAGTTTCTAATATCGGAAGAAAAAAACTTAAACACGGACCAAATAAATGAGTTTATACACATCCAAGATTTGAGGAATTCGTCTTCACAATTGTACGCAGAGGATACCTAATTTAAAAAATAATAATAAATAATTAACCCCCTTATACGGTGGGGTGCTTCCTTTATTATTTTACTCTTTTTTTATATGTACTGTGCTGTTACCAAAAATAACAAAATTAAACATGGAAACAATGACACTCAATCAAGCGTTCAAGTGAAAGAAACAATAGATCACGTGTTTTGATTTGTAAAACAAAAGAACCAAAATTGATTTAAAACCCTAACTCAATCAAGCTAATCGTTAGAAATAACAAATCTATCTTGCGGCCAGCATTAGTATAGTATTCAGAGAGTTGGTCCATGCCATGAAATTGAATGAAACCAAAAGAAATAACTACTACAAATTGAACATTTAATAACTAGTGCAAATCTCAGTGCTAGGGTTAATGGGCAATGTGATTGGATCATTTAACTAACATTTATAAACGTATAAAACACATTAATAAGCAAGTCATAATCGAATAAAATCAAATAGAGTAACTCTATTCAAAAGTACCGATTGATTACGTTCAAATAGTTGCAGAGAGGGTAATCCAAATGACCTAACCCAAGGATATTAGCTACTCGAATTCAGGGAGGGGGAAGAAGTACTTCAGGGTGGTGGAGGATGATGTGTCACGTTAGAGAAGGGGTGGGAACGGGGTTTGATGATAATTGTAGGTAGGTGGTAGGTAGTGGTCGTAATACTTTCTTTTGGACTGACAATTGGCTGGATGGAATTCCTTTACGCATTCGTTTCAACCGCCTATTTGATTTGTCAATACATAAGGAATGTTCCGTGGAGGATATGGCGGGATTGGGGTGGGAGGAAGGCGGAGGTGGGTGGAGATGGCGACATCGGTTGTTGGCTTGGGAGGAGGATAGTGTGAGGGAGTGTGTGAATTTATTGACTAACGTTATTCTGCAGGAAAATTTACAGAACCACTAGCGTTGGTTGCTTGATCCTATTCATGGCTACTCGGTTAGTGGGACTTATCGCTTTCTAACATCTTTAGAGGATCAGGTGGCTGTTGTTACAAACACAAACGTGTGGCACAAATTGGTTCCTACAAAAGTTTCTCTTTTCACTTGGCGTCTATTGAAAGATAGAATTCCGACAAGGTCAAACTTGGCGCTTCGACATGTTCTTCAAGCTAACGACACTTTGTGTGTTGGAGGACGTGGTTTCATTGAGACGGCGGAGCATCTTGTGTTAGGTTGCGAATTGTTTGGGAAAGTTTGGTATTTATTATGTCAATGGATTGGTTTTTCTTATGTTCTTCCAGGTTCGGTTGTGGATCACTACTATCAGTTTACTCATTTGGCGGGTATGCCACGAGCTTCTCATTTTTATCTTAAGGTTATTTGGCTTGCCTGTGTATGGGCAATATGGAAGGAGAGAAATAACTGTATCTTCAAAAATGTGGTAATTGATCCTTACAATATTGTCGAAAAGGTGAAGTTGGATACTTTTTTATGGCTTTCGTCAAATTCTGTAACAATGGCGTATGGTTTTCATGATTGGTGGAGGCACCCACTTCTTTGTATAGGTGCTGTCTAATGTTATTTATCTTTTTTAGTTGACTGTGTCATGCGTGTGTGCCCGTCACCTAGTTACTGTATCAGACTTTGAGTGATTCATCGCTTTTAGTACACCTTGTGCGGGGTGAATCACTTCTCTTTTGTGCAATATATTCCATTTTGATTTGTTCAAAAAAAAAAAAAATCCTCGCCTCTAGGATGCCTCTGGTCGTTGGTAGCCTTCCAAAATCGTGTGATTTCACCTTTTTCCCGTCGTTAGAACGTTTTTTTTTTCTTAAAGTGAGGCAAGGCTTCTATATTTATAGGTGTGTAAAACCCGAATTTTTTGGAACAATATGTGTACGACACACACCAGCTCCTACTCTAGGCGTCTTGGGCAGTAGCAATCTGATCTACTATGGTGGGACCTGTGGCTCGCATGTGGTGTGTCTTAATCAGCAAGTGGCTCCTTTATATTTCTTCATCCCTTGTTTCATTTTTCCTCGCCGAAACATTCGTAATGATTATACTCTAAGAAATCATGTTGATAATCTTGTAAAAAGCATTGCACATACACAAAGTTGTTTGGTTTGTGTTATTTGGCATGTTTCAATGATCATGCATGTTGTGAATCCGGTTAAAACTCACACCAATGAAAACAAAGATGTGTGGAGCAAAAGATAGTGGTAATCAAAGAGTAAAAAGTTTCCCAAGCAACAACAACAAAACCAGCCCTAGTCTAGTGTAGAGCAACACCACAAAGAGAATACAAAGCAAACAATATAAGCAAGAAAGAAAGAACAAACACACCAAAGAGATTGTTGACCCAGTTCAGCCAATATGGCCTAATCTGGGGGAGAGAGCAGCTCTCCAATCCAATATGATGAAAGTGTTACAAAGGGTTACAAGAAACAATAGCTTGCAAGCTTACACAAGAAACAAGACCTAGATTCTACCCTTTGGTGTTTCCCCACTCTCACAATATGAACCCTAAAAGAGAAGACACTAGAGGAAGCTTTAGATCCTTCCAATGGTGAACTCCTCACTACCCAAGGTGATTACAATGTTTTTCCCAACCCAAGAGACACTCTCTACAAAGACACTCAACCCTTTGGTTCCCTCCTTTGTAATCCAAGTTTTTCTCTCTAAGCTCTTCCAAGCTCTCCTCCAAATCTGCACAAGAACACTTTAAATACTAGCCTTCCTCTGATACAATCGTGTCACGATTTCCAGATCGTGTCACGATTTGCGTACGTCCCAAGGTATGACCAGTCCTTATCACGGATACTTAACGAGCAAGTTTCAAAATCGTGTCACGATTTCCCAAGATTGTGTCACGATTTGGCACCCTGCAAACCAGCTCACGGCATCACGAAATCGTGTCACGATGCCAAATTCGTGTCACGATTTCTCTGTTCTTCCAGACCACAAATTTGAAGCCAACTATCAACAATGCATGTAGTGTAGATGCTTATTTGGATTTGTTCCAGTGTAGATTAATGCTAAGGGTCACAAAAATGGTATTCGGAAATGACTTATAATGTATGTTATCGTCTTTTGTGGTTGTTGAAGTTCAAAAAAATTGCTATGCTGGCTAAGCAAGCACCCTTATGCTGGCTAAGCAAGCACCCTTCTTGTTCTTCCAATACAATTAGCCCTATAACCTTGCAAGCTGCGCAACCTCTCTAGTAGAAAATGTTTTTCCTATGTTAATGATGTATATAGTATTGTTAGGTATTGTGGGTTGATACATGATATTGGCATCTACTTTCCTTTCCAGTAAACTATATATTTACTATGTCAATGATTATTATGTTATCTATAATTAATAAAGAATATGTATAAGTAAGAATGAAATGATAGTTCTTGATGTTGATATATGTAAGTATAGAGGATATGCGAGCCTTTTGGAATCATTCTAAACAAGCAAAAGTCATTCTCTTGAAGATCATCAACAAACTGATAATGTAAACAGATAGTACTTTCTAAAGTGGAGAACAAACTAACAAGCACATTCTAGTTTAATGCTCAAAATCAAGTCACACATAAAATGGTAGCTGAAATCACTACGATTTAGTAACAGTTTAAAATTGTAACTAAATAAATAAAAAACAAATTTTACTATTTAGATTTTGTAACATTATTTGATAAATGTTAGGTAAAGTTTGTGTTGTTATATATCCAATGGTTTTAGTAACCTTAAGAGTCTTATTAGTAACAATTAAAAATGGTTACTTTTTTAGTATCATTTTTTATTTTTTTTGAAAAGGCTAAAATGAATTATATTACCAAATCAAAAATGTCCTTCCAACACAAGGCGTACCAGAAAAGAACAACAAAGTCTGAAACAATATTTAATTATGAAAACAGAAACTAAAGGAACAAGAACAAAGGTGTAATTTTAGTATCTAATTCGTAGCCAATCTCTAACAATCAATTTTAGATATAATTTTTATCCAATTATAAGCATAAATGTTAAATAGAATTTTAGTTAACTCTGTTGGGATAAACAAGAACAAAGGTGTAATAATTGGATGGTTACTAAATATGTTAAATATCATATCATATCATTAACTATTATGTTTTAGTTAACTCTGTTGGGATAATCCAAAGTTTTGACACAATATCATATCATTAACTATTATTTTTTCAAACTATTTGCATGGTGTGCCAAGGGAAAGATGGGCACTATGCCCGTCTTTTCGCCAGTAATATATAAATAAAAGACGGAGCAAGTCCCACATAGTAGAGAGAAAGAGTAATAAAAAGCATAACACGAGAGGGCTAACAAATGCCTAGCTCGGTGTACCAAGGGTACTAAAATAAAGGAAACAAAAACACCAAACTACAATCGCCCTCAAAAACCCTAAAGCAAGAAACAAGCAAAACTAAACAAATACACCTCCTCAAAAAGCGGACAGGAGCAGCTGCCACACCACAACACAACATCGCAACCGAGGGGATCGCATTAAGAACAGAGTTTAGAACCCCCCCCCCCCCCCCCCAAACTGATAAACCTATTTCTTAATGGGCCAAACCTTCTTGAAATTGTGTCAAATAACGACTTCCTTGTATGATCTTTCATGGATTCGCCCCTACAGGAATACCTAGGTAGTGATGAGTCATTTATTATCTGTTTTAGTATAATATTTAGGTTCGTTTTAATTAGATTTAAGCTTATTTTATTTTAATATTATTTCCTTTTAGAGCTATTTTACTTCAATTGCATATTATTATATTTCAGGAATGAATATTTGATGGATTGAGTCTTGGAGCAAAAGAAAAGGGTTTTGGAGTTGATTCGGAGCAAAAATATGTCTCCCCCAAGTCAGAAGCTTGGCACGGCCCGTGCTAACATTGGCATGGCCGTGCCACCTCCCAGAATAACCTTTTGTTGCTTTTGTTTAGATTTTAAGCTACTCTATTTTAGTTTTCTTGTGGAACATTTTAGTGATGTAATTGCTTAGATTCTAAGTCGAATGTAAACTATAAATAGAGTAGCTACCCATCACAAATAGTCATCTTTTATTCTTGGAATTCAATAAGTGACAATTGTCTTTCTTAATAAAAGTTCTTTTCTTTTTCTTTTCTTTCTTGTTATTTACTTTTATACTTTTCTCCTTCTTCTCATGTCTACGATGAACATGAGTGAGTAGACTTCTCTTGTATTAGGATTATTGGATAAGTCTAAATGACATAATCCTAATCAAACCAAGATATTGACCCTAATCTTATGTAACTCTAATCTCTAATCTAAATTCACCGTTTTAACATGAATTAACCATTATCAAACCGTGGAAACGAAAGTGGAGGGTTTGATAATTGTTAATCCATCATCTCAAATATCAATTCATAAAACGAAAGTGGAGCTTTGTGATAAGTGCTCAAAAGTGATATATTTCTTATGTTAATTTAGGCATTTTAGTGACTTGTTCTACAAGTTATCTATGGAAAAGCTCCAATTTTATGCATTTACACCATTTATGCTTCATATGCCTTACTCTACCCTTTTTGTGCAGGAAAATACAAGCCAGGACCCAAGAATCAACCAAAGTGCAGAAGTTTTCTGGCTCAAGCCAGAAAACTCGCTTAAGCCAGAATTGTCCAGAGAGAGCTCGCCCCAAGCAGGCTCAAGCCAGATCTAGAAATGTCAACAAGCTAAGGTTACGTGGCAGCCATCCATTGGAGCTGCGTGAGATTTTCCACATCTGGCTTAAGCGAGCTGAGCTGGCTTAAGCTAGATTACCCAGACTCAGCCCGTATAAATAGATTTTTCTCTCCTTTTTGATGCATTTACATTTTTATTCATATTTTTCTGGTTTTTAGAGAGAGACTAGGGCTTTTCTAGAGAGAGAAACACAAAGCAAGGTAGTTAGGAGTAGATTCAAGCCAAGATTTGTTGAGACATCATGGATCTTGTCATGGAATCTTCACCCTTTCTTCATCCTTTGCAAAGCTATCATAGACATATGTAGCTACATATACTCTTGTAGTTTTGAGGTATTCAAACAAGCTATTATGTAATCTTTTGATCTTTTAATATATGGTTCTAGCTTATTTATTCAATATTGTTGTTATTCTTGCTTTTATTGTTTTATTGAGATTCAAAATGATATGGACACATACTTTTGAATCTAGAAATAGAATAACAATCTATCTTAAGTTATTACTCTAGACATGGATGTTAATATTTGATAATCACTTTTAATCTAGAACTTAATGCTTTTGGGTAATTTAATCGGTTGGGAAATCGTCGATTAAACTACCCAATCGACTTTGTTATCGTTTAAATGTTTGGGAAATCGATGTTTAAACGATCACTTAGAAATAACGATATCATTTGGACACGAATGATATTGTCGAGTGATTGTCATAATATAGTTTAAAAAGCTAGAATCCGTTAATCGATCGAGAGATTGCAGCTGTTACGCTTGGTTGATGTCTCTGACCGCAAGCGGAATAGCCCTATCTCTTCTCGTTTTACTTTTATGTCGATTAGGAAAATAGTTTTACACAAACAAACAATTTATACCCAAACACTTAACGTGACAAATATTGTGAAAATGCTTATGAAAAACGCAACTCCCTGTGGACACGATCCTATATATACTCACGTGTAAATAGTTTTATGAGAGGTAAAAATCCTACATCACTTTGATATTCGAACAAGTGAATTTAGACAAGGATTGCAAAGGAAGCGAAATCGTCTTTGCAATCTTGGAGACATATAAGTTTGATATTCAAGGGAACTAATAGTAATCAAGTCAGCGAAATAAGCTTGGTTGCTATAGGAACCAAAATATAATAATAATCAAGTCAGCGAAATAGGCTTGGTTGCTAGAGGAACAAAAGAGAAATTGTCTTTAGAAGTTAGGTCTAACATAAGGTTCTAAGTTTAATAGTTTGGTTTGAGAAGGACTTGTCATTAAGATGAATCAATGATCCCAAGGCTCTTTTTATTATATTATCTTTCAACCGTTTGAAAACCCCAACTTTGCAACTTGATTCTCTTCTAATCATCAACAAAAGTTAGTTGAATTTAACAACTCCCTTTCTGAACGATACTCTTATTTTACTACTTCGATAGAACCGTACACTTGCAGTTTTATCCCATCAGGTAGACAAAAGGAATACTTCCCCTGCTGCAATGAAGGAAACACTCAGCCACCCTTAGAAACTCGTCATTGACATTAACTCCAATCAGCCTGCTCTTTGCGAAGTTAACTTTCAGGCCCTCTTAACAGCCCCACCCATCCCCTCAACCACCAGCAAAAACAAGAAAGGGGCTAGATTGTCACCTTGTTTCAGACCCTTATGAATATTAACCTCTTTAGTTGGGCTTCCGTTAACCAAAACTGACAACTTACCACAGAAAACACAAGGCTTAATCCAGCTACGCCATTTGGACCCAAAACCCAACCACCTCATCATATAATCAAGAAAAGTCCAGCTAACTGAGTCATATGCCTTTTCAAAATCAACTTTAAAAATTAGATAGTCTCTCCTCAACTTTCTAGCGAAATCAATTATCTCAATTAAGTCTATGTCTTAATGTTTTTGTCACATGACGATGAACATTATTGAAAAACTTTTTTTTTTTTTGTGGCATATATTATTTATGCATTGTCCTTAGCTTACGGGAACATAATTGAAAAACTTTTAACAAATCATGAACAGTTTGAAATATTAATAAAATTAGGGAGTAATAACTTAAAAGATATAAACCAATTTGATGGTTTACTCACTAATAAATAAATGTCGTACTTCTTATTCCGAAGATTGATTGTCCTCAAAAATTGAATGATTTTCGGCCCATTTCTCTGGTTGGTTGTTTGTATAAAATTTTGGCTAAGGTTCTGGCTAATAGGCTTCGATTGGTTATTGGTTCGGTTATTTCTGATGCTCAATCGGCCTTTATTAAAGGTCGTCAGATTCTAGATGGCATTTTGGTGGCAAATGAGGTGGTTGATGTTGCAAGGAAACGTAATAATGAATTATTACTTTTCAAGGTTGACTTTGAGAAAGCATATGATTCCATTGATAGGAGCTACTTGGATAAAGTGATGGTGAAAATGAATTTTCCGACTCTTTGGCGTAAGTGGATTAAGGAGTGTGTGGGGACGGCCACAGCTTCAGTGTTGGTTAATGGGTCTCCTACAGATGAATTCTCTTTGGGTAGGGGTTTAAGGCAAGGAGATCCTCTCTCACCCTTTTTGTTTCTTTTGGCGGCAGAGGGGTTTCATGTGTTGATGGAAGCTTTTGCAATTAATAATCTCTTATCTGGTTATAAGGTGGGCAGCCATGAGCCGGTGGTGGTGTCTCATCTTCAGTTTGCGGATGATACAATTATCTTATGCGAAAAATCTTGGGCTAATGTCAGAGCTTTGCGGGCCATCTTATTGCTTTTTGAGGATCTCTCTGGTCTTAAGGTGAATTTTTCTAAGAGTCTTTTGGTCGGGGTTAATGTTGAAGGGTCGTGGTTGTCAGAGGCTTCTCTGGTGATGATGTGTAAAGTTGGTACCATTCCGTTTATGTATCTTGGTTTGTCTATTGGTGGGATTGCTAGTCGATTGGATTTTTGGAAGCCGCTTATTGATCGAATACATTCTAGACTGTCGGGTTGGAAGTCGAGACACTTGTCCTTGGGTGGCCGGTTGGTTTTATTGAAATTTGTTCTGTCATCACTCCCTGTTTATGCTCTTTCTTTTTTCAAGGCTCCGTCAGGTATTATTTCAGCTATCAATTCTATTTTAAATAATTTTTTTTGGGGGGGGGGGGGGGGGGGGGAGTGTAGACCATAGGAAATTTTTTTGGGTTGACTGGAATTCTATTTGTCGGAGTCAGGAGGTTGGAGGATTGGGGGTAAGGAGAATAAAAGAATTTAATTTAGCATTGTTAGGGAAGTGGTGTTGGCGGATGTTGGTGGAGAAGGATAGTTTGTGGTTTAGGGTGTTGGCAGCTAGGAATGGTTTAGAGAACGGAAGGTTGAGGGTTGGAGATCGTGATAGTTCTTTGTGGTGGAGGAATGTGGCGAGTTTGAGGTCGGAGGGGTGGTTTTATAGTAATATTTCTCGCTCCTTGGGTGATGGAAAAGATACCAAGTTTTGGTCGGATGTTTGGGTGGGAGAGGTGTCGTTAAGGGCTAGATTTTATAGGTTATTTGAGTTGACGTTGTTGAAGGATGAATCTGTGGCGGTGATGAAAGAGTTAGGTTGGGGGGTGGATGGAGGGGCGTGGAGGTGGAGACGTAGGTTGTTTGCGTGAGAGGAGGAGTCGGTGGAAGAGCTTATTATTTTACTGCAAAATTTGTCTTTACAGGTTCATAGAGAGGATCAATGGATATGGAAGCCAGACTTGTCTTCAATTTATTCAGTTCGCAGTGCATATACATCTATTATCGCACAAGATGTTGTCGTCACAATGGGGACAGCACCTTTTATTTTGCATAAGGATGTACAGCTAAAGGTTTTGTTGTTTGTGTGGCGTTTGTTTCGTGACCGACTTCCAACAAAAGATAATTTATTTAGGCGTCAGGTGTTGCAATTCGATGATCAAATGTGTGTGGGTGGTTGTGGATGTTTTGAAACTTCCACTCACTTATTGTTTCATTGTATGTTTTTTAGTACGGTTTGGAATTATATTCTACAGTGGCTTGGAGTTGTTACGGTGTTACCTAATGACGTCTCTGGGAATTTTACTCAATTTCACCACTTTGGTGGTGTCTCTAAATCGAGGCAATCAATTTTACAGGTTATTTGGTTTGCAACAGTTTGGGAAATTTGGAAGGAAAGGAATAACAGAATTTTTAAGGCTATAGATAGCTCAATCTTACAGGTGGTCGATAGGATTAAGTTACTGACTTTCAAATGGTTGAAGACGAGGTTTATAACTCTTTCCTTCAATTATCATGGTTGGTGGATTAGTCCGTTTACTATTTTAGGCATAGGCTAATTCTTTGGTGGAACCGGCATGTTGTGCGGTGTAGGCCTTTGTCTTGTAATTATTGTATAGTTGTTGTTTTAACTCTTTGGGGTTTTCTTCCTTGATTCATCTTGAGCCAGGAGGCCCTATGTTGTGGTAATATATCTCATTTTAATCTCTTCAAAAAAAAAAATGTTGTACTTTATAAATTTCAAAGATTGAATTTTTTATTTACTCATAAAATAGAAAATGAAAAAGATAAATAAAATAAATAAAACACTCCACTTCACCCACCAAACCAAAGCAAAAGGGAAAGAAAGAGAAGAACAAGAGATAGCTTCAATTTCGCAGTTTCATAGCAATAATCGCCGCAAAAATCCAAAATTTTCAACCCCTTTTCCTTTGCAATTTCATTCTCCAACCATCTATCTACTCTCCTCAATTTCTCACTCCAAGGTTCATCTCTTCAATCTCTTTTTCTTACACTCTTTTTATTATAAAAAAATAATAATAAAAATTCAATTTTTATATTTTTCTCACCATACCCACCTGAGTTTTCGGCTTCTAAATTTCATTTTGACCCTTTTAATTGCTTATTGATATGATAATCTGAAATGGGTCGCTTTGTTTTTGCTAATTCAAGTGCGTTTCTGATATGATTTTATATTGATTATTTGTTTTATTTTGTAATTTATATAATTTTTTGAAGCTTTGTACTGTGATGATGTTGGTTGATACAATGACATAGCTTTTATGTGAAGAAAAGAATCAAATTTTCCAAACTTTGGAGTTTATAGACTGAGCACATGATACTGTCGGTGTGTGTCAAATTTTCATATTAGTTTTTTAATTTTATAATAATAATTTAATTTTTGATACACTTTCAGTGTAAAAAGTTTTAGAAAAATTTAAGTGTGAAGTTTTATATTGTCAGCAAATCACCACTAATTGTGTGTACGGATTAAAAAGTCAAATGTTGTTAATGTTGGGACGATTATGATTTATTGACGGTGTAAAAAATCTTTACGGTGACAATGTATATGGATTAAATCCATTTTATATTAGTTATTTTATGTTATATGGTATTCATATCATGTGTTTTGTACTGATCTTGTGTCATAGTTCTGATTTTATATCCTTGTAAGTTCTGTACACGTTGGTTTGAATAATGAACATTTGGTGCATTGCTCAGATATGTGGCAACCAAGCTAATAAACAAGTGATATTATTTTTCTGATGAATACACACATACACATTTTTGCGCATTAAATATATAAGGGAATTTCTTATCTTGAATTCGAGCATAGTTATTTTAATTTGTGAAATAATTGTATGAATGGTATATTCTACAACTTTCTCATGCTTTTCAATAATGATCTTGTTGTTTTTCTGTAATGCTATTTTGATTTATTTTGCAGGTGAGCAAGAGCAACAGTGCTTTGATCCATATTACAAATGAGGGATGGTACTGTTTCATGGATGCAGTGAAGCTTCTGAAAACATAGTTGGTGTGGTGCTGTTGGAGACTATTTTTCTCAAACCATGCATGTAGCACCATCTAGTTTTCATTGATCAGTTGAAGAGTGGGAGAAATCTGAAGCTAGTTGGAATAATGGGTTCTGTTTGTTGTTGTTTGAGCTTTGATGATTATGAAGATTATGTAAATCCAAATAGTACTGTGTATAGGAATTGCCCGTGTCTCAGTTGCTTGGTTCAGAATCTTTTGAATGTGGTATGTATCTACATCCTCTTTCCATTCTCTCCCTTGTTTTGTTTGCCTTATACGTAATTTGAATTTGAAGAGTAAATAGTCATATTGGTTGCTAAATGTGAGGCAATGTCTATGTAGTCATTGATTGTATCGAAATTACAACAATTCGAGTGTAACTTTTGTTAGTATATTGATGGATCAAACTGACTAATGGATGATACATTTGAGGACTAAACTAACTAACGAAAAACACATTCGAGTACCAAACTGATTGACGAGAGACACATTTGAGATGCTTTTGTAATTTTCATTAATTTGGGGACTATAGCGACATCGCATGAACATCTGATGTGCTGATCTTTGCGTTCCTTGCACACCTGGTTCCTTTGCTTGAATTATATAACCTAAAATTTTGCAAGTGAAATTGTTGGCATTAGCATCTCTTTAGTGTTCTGGTTTTGTATAGTGCGTACAACTATTCTTGAAATGTGTCATAGTCCTACTTATTTTTAAATGGTATTCTTTTGCATGTATGCTTCAGTGAAGAAATCTCGAGTGCTATCAATGTTAGAGGTGACTCTTAAAATCAAAATATGTCTCACTTAGTTTTGCGGGAAAGTTTATAATATGAAGCTTACATAGTCAAGTGATTGCAAACTTGTCCTACAAAGCCCACAAAAGAAAAACATCTCAAATCAATTTGTACTCTGTTGTCAAATAATGGCTGTAGCAGCGCTATAGTATAGAGGAATTTGAATAAATCGCTATTGTTTTGCGATGCCAATATGCTATTTGTTACAAAGTGTTGTCAAATAGCGGCGGTATAGCACTGTGGCAAGGTGGAATGTGAACAAACCACTATTTTCCGCGATCCATGATTGACAATATTGCTTGTACTAACCTATTATTTGGCCTAGGAAAAGTACTCTGCATTTGTGAATGTATGTTTCTTGATGGTAAATCCACCTTATTGATCGGCATTTATATTACGATTTGTTGGAAAGCTACCTAAAGACTATTTTAGACCAAAATCCTTTTTTCACAATGATGTAAATCAGAGCTGTAGTTTTTAATAAAAAATATAACCATTTTCCTATCTCAAATTTCAGTATGCATCAATATTTCGTAGAGGGGAAGCACATTCAGTTCCTTCATCTCTTCAGGGGACAGCGTCCATGACTTCTGCCGCATCACTTGATAATTCTCTATCTGACATGTACCGTTCTCCTCCAAGGCCTTTACCTTATGATGCAGAGCCTCGGTTTTTCCGCTCGCAGCGTGATGGACTAGTTTCAAGGCGTGAGAAAAGTTCAAGCCATTCAAATGACGAAACTGAACCTCTAAGAAGTGACACAGATGTGGATCCAGAACCTTTACATTCATCAGAGAAATGGAATGAATGTGCCTGTGAAGATGAATCAAAGATATACCGTTCTAAGTCCGCATTAAAACTTTCATCAGCAAAATATACAACCGGAGTTGGACTCATTTATGCATCGTCGGAAGACGAGGATATTTGTCCAACTTGTCTTGAAGGTAGATTTATACATTTTCTTTAATAATCTCAGTTTTTCATTAGAAGACCCTTTGATACTGGGACTTAAATCAGCATGGTTTGGTACTATATGATGCTCGGTGATTTATGAAGCACAGGTATATACATGAACATTGACACATACACCAGTAATAATATGATAAAATGGAAGTGATTAAATGTAACCACATGTGGTCTGTGTCGTGTTAGTGTCGGACACTGGACCAGCTTTCGTTCTGAAGTGTCAGTGCTACATAGTCAGTGAAAGATTTTGGCATCAACAAAAAGAACAATGCAATCTTCCCTTCCATTAGGTGGAGTCGGTTAATTTTTTTTGATAAATTACTTGGTAGTTTTTATCTTAAATCAAGTAGATCATCAAGCCATTTAAATCTAAATCCTTCTTAGTGGTTTAGTCTACAGTTTTTGTTGGGTACTATTATCTAGTCCCAACTTTTTCGCTACCATTCTTATCTACTTTTCTTCCCGGGCTTCTCTGTCTTTACCACACATGTGACATATCCAAACTGTCTAAGAAAAGACTATACCATCTTTTCCACGTTAGCTTTTACACCAACTCTCTAATAACTATCTTCATTTTAATCCTATTATGCCTTGTAACTCACTGTAACTTTGTTCCCACCGCATTGTATAGTTTATTTTCTTTTCAGATTTTTATCTATTTGCATTCAGTGTCATGTAGGGGTCTTATAGTTATAACTTTGTGCTTGTGTAGTGAAATATTCTTTTAAGCCTGAACGACAACTCTTAAAATTTGGGCTAGGGCCCAACTGATTCAAATAAAATTGACTTGTAAGGTTAGGATTGTCTGAGTTTTATGATTACCTCTTAGGCAATATCTCTAATTGATTGAGACTCTCAACACACCCCTTCATGCTTAATACTAGACGTCTGAAGCATGGACCAAGATAGTCAGAATCGAGATCCTACCTGAGACCGGGAAGGGGTCACGAGATCATAAATCGCGGGATCGCAATACAGATTGTATGCTCCAATGAGTTGACTCGCGATTCTTACTACCATGGTGGACAAATGTGAGTGACTGAGTAATAGAGATTTTAAAACACCTTCCATGAGCGGACATCTAGCACACGGACAAATATGGGTAACCCAATAACATATCCACGATATGGCTCTATCACTATCTGAGGATTTAGGCTTAAACTAAGCCCTAAAATCTAGCTCAAGAGGTGAGAATTCCTCAAGCCTGTACTTAGAAACTTTAATTTGATATACTTACTCTGGGAAGTTGATGATCTTTTGAGCCTATATTGTGCATAATATTTTCCTTTTGCTTGAATGTAAACTATTAAAAAGGCGAGCTAGGGCCTAATGGAACCATATTAAATCGACTTGTTAGGTTAGGATTGTCTCAATTTTATGATTGCCTTAGGCGATATCTATATTGATTGGGACTCTGACACCCCTCATGCTTAAGACTAGATAGATGTTTAAAGCGTGAATGAATGTACCCCATGCTCAGGAGTCAGGACCGAACATGTAGAACATAGGAGAAATAAATATGGGTAGCCCAATAATGGATCAATGATAAACTCTACTATATGCAGATTTTTAGGCTTTAGACCTAACTTAGCCCCAAAAGCTAGCTCAAGAGGTGAAAATTATTCAAGCTTTATAACTTATAAGGACTTAAATTGATTCGATATACTATAGAAAGTTGACGATCTTTTGAGCCTCCATTGGGCATCATTTTTCCTTTTACTTTCAAATTTGTGCCTCTTGTGCCTTAAATTGTTAAGTTGATCTTGAAGGTATATTTCAATTGAACGGGGATAATAAAACTTGGTTTGCGCAATGGTTTCATTAGTTGATCTTGAAGGTAAAAATATGAATAATATGCATCTTGATAAGTTCTATGTTTTGACAATTGTTTATGCTTGCAGAGTACACTAAAGAGAATCCAAAGATAATGACAAAATGCTCTCATCATTTTCACCTTGGTTGCATCTATGAGTGGATGGAGAGAAGTGACAATTGTCCAGTTTGTGGGAAGGTAATGTATTATTTTCTAACATCTTTAACCAAATATGTTTGCAGTGAAATCCATAAAATTTGCTTCGTAGCATACATCAAGGTAGAACTACACCTTCTATTAAGAGAAGTTCAAATATTAAATTATCGTGACTTGTAAATGCTAAATGAACAAAACATAATCTTAGTAGTTAACAAAAAAATGCACAGTGCCGATATGTATCTGCTCAATCATTTTTTTGTTTCAATAATTTTAGTTACTGCCTCTGTCATTAATTATAACATACTATGTTTTTAATCTTGGTAAAGTTGGCAACTGTAGATTGCGCCAAGATTAACATCTTTAAGTGTTTTTTATTAAATGACGTTAATCTTGATGTGTCTCAATGACATGTTAGAGAATTTTAGTTTTATATAAAAAATCTACTGAGATAATCTATGATTTAAATTTTCATTCAAACGGCGAGTTACATAAAATATGTACGTGTATATGGTAGAAGGTTATTGAACAATGTAACACTATCCAAATGTTATACCGATGTAATTTTATCTCTTCTATGATGTATAGATTGTTGTTGGCAATGTATTCCTGATTGATTGCAAAATTCTAGGCTTTTAGTTGGATTTTAATGAATGATAAATTGGTTATATATTTGGCTACATATGTGTATATTTTTCTGTATAGGAAATGGATTTCGATGAAACGACGTACACTTGATTGATTTGGGTGGTGCATAAAGGAAGCAACAGAGGAAAGGAAGGATATAAAAGTATAGACATTGTGAATAATGAAAGATGAAGTGTTTGTATATGTATATGAAAGTTTTTCTTAATTGTTGTGAGTTCAATCTTACTGCTCATGTGTTTTTTAGATTGAAGCTTGTCTCCTTGTCTGAAACAACTGTGAAGGAAAAAAAAGTGATTTAGATGGAAACTTTGTCAATGCAGCACCATGTTGATCTATTATTGCTCTGTTGTTTACTGTAAGGTTTGGTGTTTTCCAAGCCATGAGTTCTACAATTCATCTTGAAGAAAAGTCATGTATGCATATATAAAAGATCAAATTACACCAAATAGTTACACTAATTATTACACTACACTTATTTTTAACCCTTTGTGTTATGGCTATACTATAATTCGTCAACTTTAGCAAGTCGATGGACTCCCCAAAAAAAAAAAATCATGTTCTCTCCTTTCGAGTTGCGATGCTCGCTGCCTTAAATTTACAGGATTGGATTGATTTTACTCCATTTTTTACGAGTTTGGATTTTAAAATTCGGACAAATCAAGGGGCTTTGAGAAGCATGGAGTTAGAAGAAGTCTATAAAGAATCTCCGGCTTCACTTTATCTAGCTTTTTTTTCCCTCCTCTTTGGGTTATGAGTATGACTCTCCATTTTATTTTTAGAAAAATATGGTCGTTTTCCATGGGCAAATTTTAAAAATGAATAACTTTATCACATGATTAATCTTATCATTTTTTATGATTTATCAAAGACAGATCAAGTAAAAACATGATGTAAGTATGAGAGATAAAATTGTCACAAAAGTTATTGTAAAATAGCTGTTCAAATATCAATTTTTTTTTTTTTTAGATAGACGAAATGGCAAAGCCATTATAAACTCACACACACAAGTGGAGGTACCGGGGTTCGAACCCCGATCATGGCATCCGGCCTAACAATTTCGGCAATTTCAGCATTTTTAAATATTAATCTAGTTTATTATATGCGTCAATCAAATACATAATAGAAATAAGAGTTTATCATTTGACCAAAAAAAAAAAAGTTTAGGATTCAACTATTACGTTGCTGCTAGTTGGAAAAGGAATACAATTTTGTGCCATTTAATTTGAATTAATTTTTATTTGGCTTAATTGCTATTTTCGTCCCTAAACTAATTTTTTGGTATCGTTTTGGTCTCATAATTAATAAAAGTCCGTTTGAATCCTTTAAATATGTCTCTGTTACATAAATTGGTTCCTTCCGTTAATTTTATTAAAAAATATGTTAACTCAAGCACACGTGTCATTTTCACATTGGTTGGAATTTATATTCATCTTCTTCCTCCTCATCTTCATCTTCTTCAACAAATCTTCATAAAACCTTCATACAAACCCAGAGAAAAAAAAAAAAAAAAAAACTTAAACAACAAAACTCATCATATAATACTTTACCTTTATCATATGAAATCCTAATCTAAACTCATTATCATTTTAATTTGTGAATTTCTTTAAGATTTGGAATGACTAAATTTTTTTTATTCCAATGACAACAACTTCACCCATAACACCATAAGTCGTCGTCTTCTTCTTCCATAGGTCTTCTCATAACACCATCAAACGAAAATTCGTTTTCAATTCCTCTTAAACAAATGAAAATCGGAAATCATGCTCAAAATCGTTGATTTGCATGCGTTGTTGAAATTGCAAATAATCTTCAAGTTTTTTGTGTTCTAGTTCTTACTCATGTGTTCCTCTTTTGATTGGGGTACTGAAATCGTGTTCCAATTCTCCTTCATATGTGTTCCTCTTTCGACAATGAGTTTTGTTTTTGAAGGAATAATGGTGATGGGTTTAGTTCAGAAAATGGATTTTTATGAAGAATGGATTTTTATGAAGGATTGATGATGATGATAATGATGAAGAGTTTAGATTGAATTTGAAAATGAGTTTTTTTTTTCCTCTACAGAAAATAGAGCTTTTATGTTTCAATATTTAAGAATCAATTTGTTTTCTTCCAATTTCAATTTCAAGGTTCGATTTTTTTTCTTCAGTTTTCTGTTGTGCTGGATTTTTATTATGAAGGTTGATGAATGTGGATGAGGAAGAAGATGAAGAAGTTGAATGAAGGTGATGACTTGTACAAATTCTAACAATTTTTTAATAAAATTAACGGAAGGAGCCAATTTATGTAACAGAGACATATTTAAAGGACTCAAACAGACTTTTTATTAATTATGGGACCAAAGTGATACCAAAAAATTAGTTAAGGGACGAAAAATAGCAATTAAGTCTTTTTTTTTTTTTTTTGTTAATTACAATTTTTGAAGATTGTTATGAAGACATGAAAATTGAAGATTGAAGGTTTTTTTTTTGGATTGGTAGAGATGAATGATGAATATGTTTGTTTTGGGTTTTATTTTTAACCTTTTCTGATTTTTAATATTTTTTAATTTATTTAATTTATAAAATGATTATGTGGCATTTTTTATTTTTTAATTCATTATTTTGGTCAAAATTGACCAAAAGGATCAAAGTTGCAAATGGGCTAAATCTTAAGGGATCAAAATTGTAGTTTTTGTACATAGGGAACTAAAATTATAACTTTTTAAAACTTAAGGGGGGAAAAATGCACTTTAACTTTTTTTTATACCAACATTACATATGGTGTTCTAAGGAACATACTTTAAACAATACAAGTGGATATTTAATGTTTATGCTAAGCTCAAATGGAGTTGCATTGAAAGAGGTCAGCATTCCCATGCAAACTTTAGTTATGTGCAGTTGATCATATGACTCACGTGTGGAACATATTTTTTCTCTTCTTTCAAATGCACTATATTGAGGAGTTTGGGGATCAAATGATGTTTGGATAAATTTAATTTCAGAGATTCACCGAGTGTCGAGGAAAGTCTCAAAGTTTAATGAACACTAACAAAGATATTTATAAATCATTGATTAAAGAGGTCTCATGCTGACAACATGAGTTGAACCCACAATTTTGTAAATAGTTTAGTCAATTTTCAGTGGTTACTCACTTAAATTATTTTAACATTTAAACATTTTTAAAGTATGGTCCATGATGAAACACTTATGAAGGTGGTCCATATTAAAATTTGCCTTCAAACATATTCCAAATAGAAAAAAGATACTCATACACACATTGTACCACCCTTTTCACAACCAACCAAATACTATTTTATATGTTCCTCTAGTAATGAAATTAAAATTGATGTTTAAAAACAATGCATATAATGATATAAAGCATATAGATTAGTATCAGATTAGTAAGTGATGCATAAGAAAAATGAAAATAACATCTAAAGATATTCAAAATACTAAAAACCTTCATATATGCCATATATATCTATGGCTAAAAGTTTCAATAGTTTTAATTCAGTCACTGCTGTTTTTATAGCAAAACAAGTTAACCAGAAAGAAGCACATGCAGCATTTACAACAATGTCAAAACCAAAAGGCATTTTTTTGTCTTTTGCTTTTATGCAAATAGAGAAATAATGAGCTTAGCTCAAAGCATCCATCCAGGAATAAATCCATTAACTTGTTGAGCTTGAGTTGTTGCAGTTAGCTGATCTGATGCTACTGGAGGACTGTACCTGTAATCAGTCCTGTATCAAGGAACAATGGTTTAGAATTTAATAATTTAAAGGTTCAATATATTTTATATGTATCTGAACTATTTCATTTTGACAAAAAATACACTCGAGAGTTTCAACAATATCACAGTGTCATTTTATTGTTTTTAATGTGATTCCAAACATGCACTATAAGTAGGTCCTTAAAATTTTAAATAATTTATATTTGCATCTGTAAGTTCCGTAAGTTCAACGACATAGTTACAAATTATTTAAAAATTTAGGGACACGATTTAAAAAAAAAAAAAAAGTAGTTTAAGGACCTAATTACAAATCAATAACAAATTTAGGGGCCCAGGTACAATATTTTTTTTTAATTCAGTGACCTATTTAAATTTTTTGAAATAGTTTAGGACCTAGAGAATAGTTAAACCTAATTCAAATCATCTTTAGCAACAACAAAAAAGAAAATGATTTATAGATTATTACCCTATCTGCAATGTTGGATTGCACTCCAAAGGCTGAAAGAAGCTTTGTGAGTGAGCATTTTGATTACCATATGCCATACTTTGATCACCAGCTTCCCATGTTTGCCTATACTGGTTTCTTGAATTGATATTGATTTCTTCCAGCTTTCAATAGAATAGTATTCAATCAAATCATCAGCACAAGGACTTAATTAATATGAATGGATGAATAGGTATAAATCAGTACTATAGTCTTTATATTGTAAGAATAGGTTACTACTTTAGTCTTAAGGTACATTAATCAATTCATAATAGTATTTTTCCTTTTCAAAAAAATTCATAATAGTATTTTAATGTTCCAAGTACTTTAGACAAGTACATAATCATATTGTGAAATAGAACCATGCATAAGAACAATAATGGCATGGATGATGGATGAATGTTACCTTCATAGACAAAGATCTGTTTGCTTCTACCAACATATGCTCCTATGGCCAAAAAATGGATTACATGTGTTAGGAACATATAAAGTTGATTTATTATGAAGTAATGCAAACACCATGTACCTTATTTTGAAGATCAGCTAATTGGTCCAGCATGAATTGGGTCTGCAAATTGATGTTCCATTTAATGTCAGATATCATCAAAAGAAGTAACAAGAAACCACCAAATTGGTCCCTATCTTTGTAGATCATTTTCAATAGTCCCCGACTATATTAATATTTTAAACTAGTCTCTGTCTTTGTTAAAAGTTTCTCAATTAGGTCTTTTTTATGTTTCTGTCGCATGACGAGGGACCTAAATGAAAAACTTTTGATAAAGACATAAATTAGTTTGAAATATTAATATAGTCGGAGGCTAATTTGAAAATGAGTACAAAGACAGAGACCAATTTAATGATTTAATCTCACAAGTAATAATAAGCTATTCATAAGGAAACTTCAGACTAGGAATTATCAGGATTTGTTTTCAGATATATTAACCATTTTCATGATCAAAACTGTGTCACCAACATAGTTAAGCATTTCACATTTTACTGAAACTTAGGGTTTTATGAAATATTCTATTCAAGAAATTATATTTTACTAATTGAGCAGTATGACATAATTAAAGTTGAAAGTTTAAGTTTAAAAAATTTCTTTATGCATCTTAAATACTCACAAACACCACTAAAAAGCGTTGATGCGACGAAAATTAGAGACAGAAACATAAACTTGATTACTAAATTTGATGTCTCTAACAGTTAACGATGTAATTAGAGACGAATTTTTATACCTTGGTGGACCTGACTTGCTTGAGAGATGAATCAAGTTGGCGTTCAAGCTGCTCAAGATCTTTGGTACCTAATGGACCTAAGTCTTCACCAAGAAGGTTTCTGCAATTAAGGAACAAAATGCCATGGTCTTAATGAAACACTTCAAAAACATATATATAGTTTGAACATTTACACTCACACATGTTAATATATTTACCTTTGAGTCCTTTGAAGAGATTCAAATCTTGCTTTCAGCTTCAAGTACTCACGGTAACTGCTCTGCTAAAGCAAGTAACAAGTTAAATATAACAATAGTCCATAACACTTTTCAATGCATAAGCATATTTTCAATAGTTTATAACAATAGGCATAAGCATATTTTCAATGCTCTATAGTAGTTTATAACACTTTTCTTGAGTGAAATTTTCAAGAGATGTTGAAAAAAATACCTAAAATGACTTATTTAGGTTTATCTATTGACGAAAGTATTTGTGAGGATGTTTAGACGCACTTGTAAAAGCAATTTATGACATGTCCATGAATTATTGTTAGCTTATGATAACAAATTATAGTTAATATGAAAATTATTTTGACTTTATTGTATCTTTTATTATAAAAATAGTTTATACGTAACGTAATCACTTACTTTCTCCGTTCATTTTTCTAAGGACCTCTAAAAAATTTCATATATTAAGAAAAATTATTGTCCTCGTGAGCTTAGCTCAGTTGGTAGGGACAATACATAATATATGCACGGTTCGGGAGTTCGAACCCCGGCCACCATAAAAAAAAATATTAAGAAAAACTATTAGTGAATTTCGTGTGTCTATTTACTATGTGGATCTTCCTAAAATACCCCTTGTCCACCTTAACTTTTCATTTTTCAAGATCAATTGGCAGTATTAATAAGGAGCATGTTTAGAGAGAGATAAAATGCACATAGTAAATTGCATATGGCTTATACTTAGCACAAAATTTTCTTCAAAGGGCTTATAACTAGGGACGAAGGTAGTATATGATAAGCACTTAGGCTATAAATGCTTAATGAAGTTGTTTATTTGAATAGGGCCAAATGCTATAATCATGTGTGTTAAACAAATTAAAGCAATAGCTTTATATACCTCAAGCTCTTTGGCAGGTTTGTTAACTTCTACTGCACCATAGCTGCATTTTTGGTACCTATCAAGCGTCTTGAGCATGCTGCATTCAAGGAAAAGAAAGGAACAACCAATCAATTCATGAATAACAATTTCATACAACTAAAATGATATTCATAGATCCAAAGCACAAGAAAATGCTAAGAATGTAATTATTTAAGCACTTATAAATAAAACAATGAATAGCTTATGTGTTTCACAAACTCAAGCATATAAAAGTAAAATTAAGATAATGAGGCTCAAATACAAGTGAAATGCAATATCAGGCCACCAAAACATGAACCCTTAATTTCTTAATTTCTTGATTACAACTAAATATAAAATGTTGGTCCAAGATATATCCCTATATTTAGGAGCATTTATGAATTTGTTCTCCTATTGACAATAAAATTTTTCTAGGGTTAAATTCCATGTTTGTGAAGCCATTTCCTTTTCCCATTTTTTATCTTAGCTCAAGTAAATTAAAAAGTAAATGTTGTATATTAATTGTCCAATAGACCAATACTAAATATGATCCACTAAATATATCCCAATTCAGCACATATATGTGTGAGTACTTTGAACATCAAGTCATGCTTTAATGTCTTTTCCCTCAATATGACAGAATGAGTATCATAACAGGAAAAAGAACTAAAAGTAAGGAATATATGACTGAAAACTATCATATAGGTTTCTTAGACTTATTTGATTTCATTGTCATTAATTGAATGCATCAAATAACACATCATGTACATGAATATTAGTAAATGAACTTACTATAGTACTTTTTATCTTTAATAATAAGTGACTATAGAAATTTGAAGGAGATCTCATCAGAAATATTTATAAATTTATAAATTACATTGAAAACAAAAGGGGGGCCTGGGGGGTAAAGAGGTAGCATATTAGGTGATAAATTGAAGAGAAAAATAGAAATTTGGCATGGAAAATTCCCAACAGAAATTAGAGACAGAAATACTAATATTAGTCTCTAACTTTGGAGTTCTTAACACAAAAATCACTTTTTCAATGGTGAATTTAAGGCATAAAATGGAAGGAAAAATAAAGTGTTAAATACTCCATTATATAAGTAGAAATTTCAGAGAAGAGCAAAACACTGAATGAAATTAATCATCCATATATAATTCCTTTCTAAATGCAAATATATTTGTTAATTTTAGAGTAAACAAAGATAAATTTGTTTATTTTTTGTCAAAAAAAAAAATGAGAAATTTATTTATTGGTACTAATAAACTCAGGAAGCTAACATCATGTCCTTGATTTATTTGAATATATGTAAATCTAGTACTGCTGGTAACAACTTGTCAGCAACTTTAAGAAAAAAATCTCTAGAAAGTAAATCAAATATTAAATTCTAAAATAAACAAACAAAAATCATTAGCTCAATAAAAACAATTACAAATCTATTATCCATTTATCATCATTAGTTAAAAAACTACAAACCCTTCAAGAAAAAGAAAAAAAAAACATCACATGAATTTAATCAGATCAACTTTCTCAAAACAAAGATATGAAAAACACAAAGGAAAAAACACAAGTAATTTTATAAAAAATAAATAAAAAATAATAATAACACATCCAATATTTACCAGATCATGTACTATATCTCCAGATCTCATGAATCCAATAAACTCAAATACTAACACAGAAAATCAAAATTATAGATAAATAAATCTAAAATAAAAACTTCTCAAATAATCAATCAACCTTCAAATAAAATATATCTCATAAATCAATAATCAAACAATAAAAAAAATCTAAGAAACTCATTTAATTAGTTATTATGATTCTACAAAAGAAAATATAAATTAAAAATTAAAAAAAATATTAAAAAAAAACACAAAAATAAGAATAAAAAAACAGAAACAGAAACATACCTAGGACTGCTACAAAACTCATAAAGCTTGCCTCTATTGGAGAAGATAATAAGAGCAACTTCAGCATCACAAAGAACAGATAATTCATAAGCTTTCTTAAGAAGTCCATTTCTTCTCTTTGCAAATGTTACTTGTCTGTTTATCTTATTCTCTATCCTTTTCAATTCCACTCTTCCTCTTCCCATATTCAACTTCAAAAATAATAATATTTCACTTTATTTATTTATTTATTATAACAATTTCTCTATCTTCCTCTTTAACTTACCACTTCTTAAATCCTTCTTTTCTTAGGTCAGTACCATATTTGTGAAAGACAATAGAAACATTTTTATACTTGAAACCCTAGAGAGAGAAAGTGTAGAGAGAGAGAACAATGATATTTGTTGTGTTGTTCAGTTCAGTTTCAATGATACAAGATTGCAATTTATCTTCAGATGTTTTTTATTTTATTTTTTATTTTATTTTTTCAACCATAAAAATGGAGTGAAACTTAGGGTTGGTGTAACTTTCTATTTTTGTACAACTTTCTTTTTATTGTCTTTAGTTTGCTTAGGGTATTTTTAGAAAGTTTTGCTGTAAACCATTTGCGTGGTTGGAGCGTGAGATTCACGATTTGGTTTAGTACGTTGTTGTTTGGGAAGCGCGTGTGTTGCAATGACGCGTGGTGACAGCTGTGTTGTGTGTTAATGATGTTGAGAAAAATCTATGTCATTTTCTACTGTGGTTCATTACCTTATTTTGAATCACATCACATAGGTGTCGTTATCCCATTGGCTATTTTATTTTTTACTTTTTATTTTACCATGTAGGACACAAAAATTTCATCATGAGATTAATCTCTCTAAGAAAAACTTGTGGTACAACTTCTCTTATCATCAGATTTTTAATATACACAAAAGTCAGCGATCAAGTTTTTAATTTGTCAAGTACATAAATTTCATCGAGATGATTAATCTTTTTAAAAAAAACTTGTGGTACACTTTCTCTTATCAATCAGATTTTCAATATACAGAAAAGTCAACGATCAAATCTCTAACTATTTAATTTAATAATCAAGTATCTTATCATTTAGATTAATTTGTTAATGAGTTTTTTTTGTTGCAATTTTAAATAATAGTTTATTATATGAACTAGGTCTATGTTTGATTTTACGTATGGAACGACCATTATTAATTTTAGATGTATAGTATTGATTTTAACATGTATGATTTTTTGAAAGTTGAATTGACTTTGTCTCAGGAGTCTAAACATGATTTTATACTAAAATTTGTTGTTCAACTTGATTTTACGAAGAAAAAAAATATATACAAATATATTTCATTTTACATTCATCTCACTCTTAAAAAAATCAATTTCACGAAATTAATTAATTCGTTGGTCAAAATCAATTTTATTCATCACAGAACCAAACATGCATGCACCAAATATGTTAAGCTTTCTATATGAATGACACTTTTTTTTGAAGAAATATATGAACGAAACTACATAATTATCTAGCCTAAACTTAATTATAAGGATATTTTCAAAATAAAGTTAATAAGTTTATTTTAATTAAGGTCCTACATAAGTAGGGTCTTGATAATATACTGTTAGAGATTTTATAACTTAAATTCTAGTTGAAACTTAGAACAATCATCGATCAGACTTTACTTACTTTCAATTGAAAGTCTCGATTATATTGAGCCTTTGGAACCAAATTGATTTTTGTTTTTCGTCTTTGAAAGGTTTAGGACCGAATTGTTAGGAGGGTTCAAGGAGAGTGAAGTTTACCTGAGTTTCCAACAGCAATAAAGACTGTACTAAAAATTGTTCTAGAATGTGAGGCTACTGGCTAGCATTCCTTAAGAGATGAACTAATACACATTTATTCTTGTAAAGTATGGTACTATATATACTAGCAGTCTACATTGATAGTTTGCGTAAAAAATTAAGAATGGAACTTGGCACAAAGAATAATCCCCCGTAGATAATAACTCATACCTAATTCTAATCAACATGAAGTTTCATTCATTTATTTACTATAGTACTCTAGTAGTTGTACTATTATACATGAATTAAAAAAATGAGATACTAATATAGAGTGTGTTTGATACTTGATTGCTAAATTGTAAGTATTGAACATAACATCACAAGATAAAATAACACAAAACAAGACATAACAACAAATGACAAATTTTTGTGGTATTGAATGATTTCTGATCTTGTACAATTTGTGGTGGACAAAAAGCTACTTTGGTATTTTGCGCAATTTATATGTGAGACCAAATGTTGTGCTATGATTTAGTGAGGAACAAAAATTTCAGTTTTTGTCGTATCTATTGCCTTCAGTTTGTCTTGTCCTGAAATAGTTCTACAAATCAAATACTAGAACTAAAGTTGTCATGTCTTATCTTTCATTTTTAGCAGATCAAAAACACTCATATTGTTGACAGTTAAAAGAGTTGACAACATGACTTTTCTCTTTAAAAAAAATCAGATTTGATTCTTATAATTACTCATTTGAGAAACAATTTAGTCATCGTAAAAGAAAGATCAAATATATTGATACCAACTCGAAAGTAAGTCTAATAGCGAACCCAGAGAATCTTAGTCATGGAAAGACTTTGGACACCATTGAGGGTCAAATATTCTAATTACCATAGGTTAGAAAAATATTGGTAATTCAATAAATTTGTTAATAATGCATCTAAGCTTTTAAAATTGTCCTTTAATTATGTTTTTTGTTAAAATATTTTAGTAACACACAAAATAATTATCCTAAGAAAAATTCATATTTTTTTCATAAATATAAATTTAGTAATTGTGTTGAATGAGTAACAAGGGTATCATTATTCACCAACATTTCTCTTAATACCCATCCTCTGAAAAAAATACTCTTACTAATATTAATAGTCATGTTCTTCTCGAAAAAGCTGCATAGCATTGTGTGTAGAAAATGGTAGTATATTAAAAATGAATGTGTGAAATTGTAAAAGGTTAGAATCTTTTATGGAAAATAATCAAATATAGTTAGAAAGTCTGTGAAAGTAAGATTTTTACCTTGATGACATATGAAAAATAGCCAGCACATATACGTACCTTTTATTCCCTATTAGGCTAAGATGTCAAACTGTTTTCATATTTACTGTAGCCACATTTGCTGATTTGTTTCACGAATTTATCGAGGTAAATTTTTGGCGGTGTCTATTAATGTGTTAGATTGATAGATTTTGCTAGTGAACACTCAAACATTTTACATTTTTTTAGACAATGAATTAATGAGAGTACAAAAAGATAAATCAAAATTACAATAATGATAAATACATCATTGGTTAAACAAACCAATCAAAATTATAAAATGGTGAACTCATGAACAACTTATTGCCTTTTTGGATGGACGACTGCAAACCACGTTTTGTTAAAATTACAGTAAAAAAATCATTTTAACGCAGAAGTTTCAATTCTCAACTTCTTAAAATCAAGGTAGATTTACATCAAATAGTGTGCAATGTGTTTTTGCTTCATCAAAAGTCACTTCAAACAGGCACTAAGAAACCCCGACAAAATTATCAATTTCAACTCGAGTCAATTCATATGAATTCTATTTCATTCACAAAATTTACTTAGATTTGATTCTACATACACGTTGATTCGAAATACACTTTTAGAATTGTTAGATTTTACGAGTTAAAACTTGGTTTTAACAATCAATCAAAATTATAAAAAGATAAACACTCATGAGCAACAAACATACTTAGACCAATTTACCAACTATGACTCGGTTTAACTTATGTGAACTCTATTTCATTCATAATTTTAGATTTGATTCTACATGTAAGTTGATTTTTTTACTTGGGGAAATGCAAGTTGATTGGAAATACACTCTTGAAATTGTAGAATTGTAAGATTTACGGGCTAAAACTTGATTTTAACAGATCTGGGTGTTTTCAGCGTTCTTTGTTTTGTTTTGAATGGTCGTTGGTAGTTTTTTTTTTATGCTTTTTCCTATCTTTTTAAATGGTTCAGGTTGTTATGAGTCTTATCTATTTTATATGGGACTTGAGTTTTCCCCAATACACCCCCCTCACGTCAGTACTCTACAAGATCCTTCTCACTAAGGTTGATAAGTCAGTTTTGTAAGGATGAGTTAGATTCTAAATTTCAAATGGTTTCAAAACCTTCTCCAAGATCTGATGATCCACATGCTATCAGGTTTCCGCTATCGGGCCACTCACTATTTATGTTCACGAATCAAACCCAACTGGTTGTGAGGGGTGTGTTAAGATTCCTACATCGAATAGGAGATGACTTGCCAATGTGTTTATAATTAAGGACAATCATCACCTCACAAGCCGGTTTTGTGAGGTTGTGTTAGGTCCAACCATAATTTCTAAGATAGGTGTTCATTGTACTCTTTTCATAATACTCTTTTGTCATCTGTTTTTTAAAACAAAAATTTGACTATTAAAATTACATATTAACAACTAACATTTACCTATTAAAAAATTATGTTTCTAGTTCCAATCAACAATCACACCAATTTTTTTTACCAAAACAATTACATGGATTTAGTTAATGCAAGATTTTGTTTTTATCTGAAAGGTTGAGTCAAATATACATATAAAACACAGTAAAATGAGTACTCCAATCCATTACATGCAACTTTTAAAAGAGAACATGAAACTAATAGTGAAAAGTGAAAACCAAAACAATCAACACAACAAATTAAGTAAACTATCAAATATAAATGTTCAATCAAATTTGTCAAAATAAAATCACCTTAATATAACTCAATTAGGCTAATGTTTGAAACCACAAATACCAAATATGGGTGTCGACAATGTTAAGTAACCACATAATTTTCTTCAATGCCACATTTTTGTGTAAATGAGACCAACCTCACATTCTATACTTTATTTCTTAGTTATTTTGGGAGATGCAAACCTACTCTTTGTCATTTTTCTTTTAGCCAAACTTGTACATACCAAAAATCAAACCTTGGATATATGAAGAAATATCAATGAGGTTGGATTTGATCAGAACCCATAAATGATAGATGACTAAGGTTAATTAGTTATCAAAAATACCAAAGCTCAAACAAGAAAATTTAATTGTACATAGCTAGGGTCAATTTCAACCACTTGTATTTTTCTATGCAAAAGAAGGAAAGTTGTGTTAGATCATAGGTAGGGTCCTACATTCCAAACAAGGAAAAAGGAAATTAAAGGTGAATTTATTTTATCACACTAAGATCCACCAATGACCAATCAAAATTCATTTCTTTAAATATGTGTAGTAGCATTTTTGTGGCCTAAAATGAGTCCAACTATGTTTGGATGTCTTTTTTTTTTTTTTTTTTTTTTAGTTTTAGTTATCATTTTGAAATATACTAGTATAGCAAGTGCCTTTTTTGACAAGTAGTACTTGCTTTCCTCGTTTTACACGTTCATAAGTTTTAAAAGAAATTTCTTCATTTCAAAAAGAAAATTACTCCTTCTATTAGAATTGTTTCAAAATATATATAAAATACACCACATCAGAAAAGTCAGTAGTTTTACTTATTTTATGCTAACAACTGTTTGGAGATGTGATTAGTTACTAATTAGAGAATAATTTGTTACTTGTGGTTAACTATTGTTTTCTGTAATTTTTTGTGTAAATTCACTTGCAACAATTGTTGATACATTTGCAAAAAAAAATTAGTTTATGTATTTTTTTTACTCACTATATTTGTAAAATAGCACTCTATAGCTTATATGTCCTACATACATTTGTTTGTTTCACACATATTTATATGAAGATACTATAAATAAAATAAAGAAATAAAAGTTTGTAAGGGTTATCTCAACTAACAAATACAAATATTGATAGATTAGACACATTTATCCGAGTTCAAATCTGAAACGTTACAATTATGTATGTGAATTTGACTGTTTGAGATGTTGATTACCATTTCGTATAACGAATAATAAAAAAGTAAGTAATTTTACCAAATTGAAATACTATAAAGTGATGGTGTTTTGTTTTCTTGTAAGTTGAAGTGATCGAATATTATAAATCCAAAGTGGAATATGTTAATTAAATATAATATTAGAAAAAACATAATAACTAAAATTACATGGAAAACTGAAAACGATATTCATTTTAGAACGAAGGGAGTATGAATAATATTAAAAGGAATGAAATTATCTCACTAAAGTTTATACCTTATCTTTGATCATCAATATAAATTTCAACTTGACTTAAGTGTTTATTGATTCATGTGAGAAAATTTTGCCCTATTTAAGTTAAAAACTGGAAGAGCATAAGAGTTCAAGATTGGTGATACAACTAGCGTTGAGCATTATTTGACTTCAATTTTACGTGTAATTCTTGTTTTCCAATTGTTAGGAATTAGCTTATTTGGACGAGAACCTTTGTTTATGGTTGATCTCAATTATCTTAAAGGATTCATTGCATTGTCATAAATTTTATATAGTGTCTAATCCTAATCTCTTAGTTATTGTCTTAAGATAATCCCAAATCTCATGCATGAGCACGCATCAATCTCTTGACTATAAAGTCGTGAATATTTAAGCTAAACATTCACAAAGCTGAATTTCAACGTTAATCATAAATCGATTAAAAGCGGTCAACAATGAACAAAATTAAGAATAAAGATTAAATAAGTTCCCATAAGTATATTACTTAACCATTTTTAAAAAAAATAAATAACACTAATCTCTAAATATGATTTTAAAATATTTAGGTCACGAATGCGCCAAATCAACGTATAAACATTCTCATTGATGTTACATTTCCTTGTTACCATGTCAACTAAAACTTTTGAGTAGTTCTCCATATCTCTGCATGTAGCGTGTCGCATGAGTCTATCTCACAGGCATAACTATTCAAACAATTTCCACTGTTATCACGGAGAAGGTCGCCACATCCCGAAATATTAATTGGGTTTTTATGTGTGTTGTCATAGTTGAGTTTAACCCAACCCTCTCAAAGTCTCTTCCAACCAATGAAATAGGCCTCAAGTTACATGTGTTCGTTGAGAGTTATCAATCTCATAGCCATCTTAAGAATCACATCAATTCTTACATCAAAGGATTCTTATAGAAAAACATTAAGTTCAAACAATGAATAAAAAAATAAAGGCTTAATTACTCTTTTGGTCCCTTAACTTATTTTTTGGTTTCGTTTTGGTTCCTTAACTATTAAAAGTTTCGTTTCGGTCCCATAACTTATTTTTGGGTTTTCTTTTGGTCCCTTAACTATTAAAAGTTTCGTTTTGGCCTCTTAACTTATTTTTTGGTTTCGTTTGGTCCCTTAACTTATTTTTTGGTTTCATTTTGGTCCCTTAACTCTAATACATTCATCCTAACATAAAGGACCAAAGTGGTTGACGGAGGAAGAGTTAAGGGACCAAAACGAAACCAAAAAGTAAGTTATGAGACCAAAACGAAACTTTTAATAATTAAGGGACCAAAACGAAACCAAAAAATAAGTTAAGGGACCAAAAGAGTAATTAAGCCAAAAATAAATTATCACGTAGATTTTTGTTATTATTTTAAACTGCATGTCTTTTTTTTTTTTTTTTTAATAAACAAAGCCTTCTTGTTTTTTGAAATATAAAGGAGGTTTAACTGTTGATAGAAATCATAGTAATACTATCACCATTAGTCAAATGCACATCATTTTCCAAAGGGTTTCTTGAAAAAGTAGGACTTGTTTTTGTTTAAGAAATAAACAGGTATGTCGTAATAATTTTTAATAAAATATATGTATTAGGGCATCGCTTTTTTTTTTTTTGTCAATAGTTTCTAGAAAATGTAGAGGGGAATCAAATCACTAGAATAAGATCTAGAAAAAACAAATTTTTTTTTATTAAGAATGGTAAACAGATTAATGAGTTTGAGAAATACCTAGTTTTTTTATAGAACATTGTGGTATCATTTGATTTATATAACCGACTCTATTTAGTACGATAATGCTTGATTATTGTCATATTTTTTTTTTTGTCAAATAGCTTAATTAACAACTAGAATTTCATTAGCAAAATGCTGTTTGGTACGACAATTAATTCGCGGGAATCACACGAACTAGTCAAATAACTATGATTCACACTAAACAAGCCTTTGACTATTTTTTTTAATTTTATGGTGCAGCTCTTTGATTACTTTAACTATACTGAACTATATTTTGGCATTGAGAAATATCAATAAATTTAGTGTTAAATATTTTTTAATCCTAATAAAATTAAGAGTTTTCAACTTAGTTCCTATATAATTTTATTTAGTCTTCTATAATATTGAAGTAATAGTCCCTATTTTAAAAACTTTTGACAAAAAAATTATAATTTTAGTCCTCCAAAATAGTGTCTATAAGATGTAAGTAGGGACTAAGAGTGAATAAATGTTTTATAGAGACTAAACTTGAAAATTTGTAATTTTATAAGGACTAAAAACATATTTAACCCATGAATTTATCTATAATGTGCTCAAGTCTGTTTATACATTGGCAAAAGTTATGACTTTGTACTTTGTTTATGTAATCAAGCAAGAGATAAGAATTGTTCTTATGGTTTAAGGATTGTAATTGGAGTTTGGTTTTACTTTGAATATGCTGTCAAGCAAAAGATAAGATGCAACAAGCGTGAAATTTTTTTTGACGGTTTTGAATATAATTTTTTAATCAAGAATGCTTTAACACACACGTGTTGGTTGGATTATGCATTCAATAATCAATTACACGGTCGTGCCTTTTACGCGAAAAACAATTCGCACCGTCTAGCACTGCTCATTTCATTAATTAAGAGGAAAATATTGTAATGTCATTATCAAATTAATATGGTCTTGAGGACTCTAGGGCATAGTTGTTTTACTAAATTATGTCTATATTTATTTAAATAAAAAATGACAATATTTACTACGCAAGCAATATACTACTGTTCACCTGGAGTACATTACATAATCCATCACCATTACACACCATTTTCCAAAGTGTTATTTACATATTTTTCGTATAAATAAATGAATTCTCCTAATAATTTTATGTCACAGACTCACAGTTACGTGTCAATTTATGACAGGCTATCTTTGCACAGTACCAGGTGACGGATTGATTGAAATCTTTGTACTTATTTGGAGGACACGTGTCGACCTTTAACAGCTGAAATAGATAGGGACCGTTTGATTTGCCTTGTTGACTGTGCATCAGACGCGTGCCATGGAAAGCAAATTTAGGGTTACTGTACAGTGAAATGGGACAGTAAAAATTGAAGATGGCAAGTATTTGTACCACTGACAAATAATGTCCAATCATTATTATTACAAGTCTAAATTACTTGTTAGGGAAAAAAAATTATGGAAGTAAGTCAAATTAGCACCAAATTGAAGATGGCAAGTATTTGTAGCTAATTTAATGGATATATATACTCTTTTTTGCCAAAACATTCCGCAGCTTATGAATTCAACTATAGGAGTATTAATATAGTATATGATTGTGCTCAAATGGATATTTCTATGAGAGAATGTATGATTTGATTTGCTTAAATGAAATAAGAAACAAAGGGTTGGAGATGAGAGATAGAGATAGAGAAAAGAAGTGACATATTTCCGCCAAATAATTTGAAAAAAAAGTAAGAAACATAGAATATAAAATGGTGTGTCCTACACGTATTAATCTCTCTAATTTAGCATTTGTTAATTAGATAAAAAATATCTGAAGAATTATAAGTTAGTTTATAGCTGGTATACTTATAAGGAATAATCTATAAGTTTGTTTATAGTTTACAAATGATAAGATATAGTTGATTGAACCAAACAAACTCTAATTACTTTATTTCCCCTCCCCTCCTCCTAAAGAATCGAATCAAACAACTTCATTTAAAATATTATCTCCTCTATAAAAATCTTCAACCAAATACACCTTAAAATACCACGTTAAATATTAAAATAAAACATGATTTTATTCATTTATTGACAGATTAGTCTATTTAAATATAGATCGTATTAATTAAATATGTAAATATGCTAATATATCATACCAAACTTTCAAAAAAATCAAATTCATGTTTAAAATAAGTTTATGAGTGATAATAGACTAGACTTACTACTTGTTTGTTATGTGGTAGATGGCATCAAATGTACAATTTTTTTTCTTCCAAAAACTACCAATATTTTTTTAGGGGAACCAAAAGCTACTAATATTGATTGTATAAAAATTATGTAGAAAATTATAAAAGAATAGAAGGCCGGTGGGTAACAAATTTACGTCGCTAACCATTTTTAGGTGGCAAAACAAATCCTCTTAAGCTACTAACACGGTCGAGGCGACAAATACACGACCAAACAAAGACTTAGCGTGTGTTTGATTTCCCGTTTGCAACACACAAAACCAAATTTGCATGTTTCCCAATATATTTTTACCATGATTTCCAGAAGTTTCAAATACTAACTTCTACGCTAGCGTGATTTTTGTCGTGATTTTCATTAAACTCCGTTTTACAAACCCAATACCAAACATGCTCTTAAACTTTAACTTTTTTTAACCAAATCTAGCTTGGGTTTTACAAATAAGAACTCAGTTCAATCTATTTTCACCCTACTTCAAGTCATATTGCCCAATACTCCACCATATTTCCACCACTAGGAAAAATGAAGAGTTCTATTTTTGCAACCTATATGCTTATTTTGATCAGATGCTTGTGATCTCCCATAAAGTGCAAGTTTCTATCTTTGCATAGTTACTACCAGTAGCTAATAGGGAATCACTAGGACTACATATTCTACATCAAACAGCAGCATCTTCTACTCCACATTACCATTATGGCCTAACAAACTACCACAAAGGTCTGTTTCTTAGGTCCACACCCCATTTTCTAAAATATATTTAGCCAAATTAAATCATACAAAAGCATAATTGTACCACGTGGGGGTCTTGCATTACTTTCCATATTGGACAATCACTTTAATACATACATGGAGTGTGTTTCTATGTGTGACATACAGGACAAATGGTTATTCTCCTTTCCAAATTACCTGTAATATGGAAATGGTAAATAATTAATCTTTCATGTACAACTTGTCATTGAGTCAACAAAAAAAAAATGTACAATTTGTCACATAAATATCTATATTTGGATTCATTTGTGGATGATAAAAATAACATTAACAGTATATAAATAATTTTAAAATGTTTATATTTTTTGGAGAATTAGTTTTGTTTTTCCCATGAATCATGATTTAAACCTGAATTTAATTCATATACAATAATAATACAATAACGTCCCCGTGGGCTTAACTCACTTGGTAATGGATAATGCATAATTTATGCAGGACCGGGGTTCGAACTCCGGACACCCCACTTATTCACCTTTAAGGTGAATTTCTCTAGCCGCTAGACTACTTGACAAAAAAAAAAACAATGCAATAACAATGTGAACTGTTTTTATACCGTCAATAATCATAACTATTATTCCTTCTGTCTCAAAATATAATCAAATATTGCTCAACTGATGTTAACGCATTTTTTATTATATTTTGAAACAGAGGGAGTATATAATTAAAAACGTTTTATTTTTGACCCAAAGAAAAAGAAAAACGTTTTATTTCGTAATAACATTTAAAGTTAGATATTAGTTGTGGTAATATTTTGATAGCGTAAAACTTATGGTGTGTTTGATCTATAAAACAGTAAGTATTAAACAGGACAGTACCAAACATAACAACATAGCACGAGTCGAGTCGAATCGAACTTGTCTGAGTTCGACTCGACTCATTAAGAATTTGTTTGGTTCGAACCTCAGATCAAGTTTGACACGAACTTTTTTTCCAACTCAAGTACGGCTCGTTTAAAGTTCACGAACAATTTGGTTTGGCTCATTAGGTTCGATTCGTTTGTTCAAAGCACATAACTCTAGATAAGGAAATGAGTAGATTCACTTGAACCACGTAACTCAAAAGTCAAAGAATTAGCTATTATTACACATGGTAATTAACACCGGTATGCAACCACCAGATTCAGTTTTTCCCTCTTATGTCATATGTTTCTCTTATTATAGATAATCACATCCTCTATTTTTCATGCATGATTCGATGCAGAACTATTTTAGTTTTGAAATCCTTAAAAACTACAACAACATTTTGCATGGCGTTCTCTATCAATTTTAAAGTAGTTCATTTTTATTCTATTATTGCTAAGTGTTTGTTTTAGTTTTTAAAGTATTATATATATAATCAATTATCTAAATGTGTAAAATCAATTATATATAAATTTAAAAATATTTGTAAGTGTTGTGTGTGTGTATATATATATATATATATATATATATATATATATATATATAGGGGACATATTATATGAGAATAGGTAACTTAAGTGAGAATGGTAAGAATAAACTGCAACCATTAAATTAAAAGGAATGGGTGAGATTAATAACTTTATTTTAGAGGACACATGTGCCTCTCCACATCTAATATCTTGAACCGTTCATCTTCTTCCTCAATGAGTTTCTAATCTAGCTGCTTCTTCTCCGATCCACTTCGTGCTCCATCTGAACCAAATTGAAGGAAAATCAACAAAATTAAATTACAAAAGACATTGTTGAATAGGTTTCTGAAATTAAATTCTCTATATAGCTCGAGTCATCTTGTGAACCAAACGAGTCGAACTATATATAGTTCAAGTTCAGCTCAATTAGTTGACGAACTTAATTTTCAGTTCAAGTTCGGCTCATTTGGTTCATGAACCAAGTTCGACGAATCAATTATCGAATCGAATTACGAACTCTAATCGAGTTGGTTCGGTTCATTGCCAGCCCTACACGAGACAAAACAACACAAGACATATTTTTATGGTATTGAATGATTTTTGGTATTTTAGTGGACAAAATATTATTTTTTATATTTTAGACATTTTGTACATGGACAAAAAATTGTCATGTGATTTGGTGAGGGAAAGATTTTGTTTTTGTCTTGTCAACTTACGTTAAACCACAAACAAATTGATAAAAATTTTCACATTATAATAGTATAGCCAAATACATTAAATAGGGTGTTTTTTTAACATTTTGAAGAGAAAAAACTCAATATATTATTTTCAAAAGTCAAGTTTCTGATAATTTTTACAAATTGCTTTGAACTGTTTTCTAAAAAAGTTGTAAATGTGTATTCTAAATAAAATAAAAAATTATAATTGTAACCAAATGAAAATTAAGTTTAACATTACTGAAAATTTCAATATAAAAAAAAGAGTATTACTTTTTCCACCCTATAAGATTCTCGTGCGCTTCGCGTTTTTTTTCTTCCAAAAATGCCCTTGTACAGTTCGGATTTTAAAATCCGATTCACGTTTACTATTTCGGATTTTATAATTCGGACAATTTTTATGTATAATCAGCCATCAGACTCTCTCACATTTGAGCAGTTTTGAGTTTTGCTTTTAAAAACAAGGTTAAATTACATTTTTGATCTTCTAACTATTTAATTGGTATCGGATTAGTCCTCTAACTAAAAATTTATTTATTTCGGTCCTCTAAGTTTCTTACCGTTACTACATTTAGTCCTTTTTGTTAGTTTTATTCAAATAAACATTATGGTTTGTGTTATGTGGGTTCTCTAACTTTATTTATTAGTATCATTTTGGTCATATTCCTTGTTAAGGTATTATGATTAAATAGTGACTGATATTATTGGTAATTGTTATGGTTCATATGTATGTGTGAAATAGGAGGTCGGGTACCCACATAACACAAACTCTAACATTTATTTGAATAAAACTAGTGAAATTCTTTTCGGATTATTCTGAGAATATGAATAATTAAAAAAAATGAAAAATGGATATAAACGATGGAATTTTGGATTTTGAGGGGCGGAGTCCCGTAAGAAGTCTCTTCTAAAGGAGTCATGGTCCTTGAATTTTTCTGATTTTTTGGGAAAGTTTCAGAGCAATCTGACCAAGTAGCCCGGAAACCCGATTTTTGATTAAGAACAGGTAACAATGACTCAAAACAAAAGGATAAGAGTTAAGAAGATTAATATTGTCCCTAGAATGGCTATATATGTTACAGACATGTTTATGATATGTGCTGATACAGTTCGGATTATATAATCCGAACTGTTTTACCTTGAAAAAGGGTGTTTAGGGATTTTTCAAATTATGTAATCCGGAAACATCATGTAACGCGCCCTATTTTTAAAATCCGGAAAAATCCGTAACTCTATTTTTCACCCTATAACAGAGGAAAACACCATTCCGGATTATGAAATCCGGAAACCTCAAGGGCATTTTTGGAAAAAACGCAGGGCGCGAGAAAATTCTATAGGGTGGGAAAAGTAATACTCAAAATAAAATAAAAAATCATCTTTCTTTTGGGAAACTTAGGTCCCTCATTTCCAAGGCCCAACAATCCTTGGGAAGGTTTGACCACAGTTTGATACTAGCCAGTTTTCTTAAAAAGTCTAGTCATGACTGAAAGTATACATTTGGATGGCTAAGCACATGTTCGTATTACAATAGGTATGCTAGAATCACGGTGGCTCGCCGTCATTTTAACATATCCACCGTAATACCAAACATACTCTAAAAAAGCTGATTTTTCATGTAAGTATACTTTCGAAGTGCATTTAGAGGGTGAAAAAATAAGCTCTCAATTTTAATACTTATTTCCAGAAAGCTCAAATATGTGAGGTAATCTTCCTTATGACCTCCTGAAAAGCTGATATTATACAGTAGAACATCACACCAAATTCTAGTGGAAGTTGTTTGAGTACAATGAGTAGTCTCACATGCAAGCAAAGCTATATAAGCAATCTCTGCAACATTTATGCAACTCTAGTTCACTTTAATTAGACACTGACTTAAGCATTTGAGTCTTTACCAAATCAAAACAAACTACAGGCTTTATTGAAAAGTAAAAAATCTGATCTCCCAAATTAAGAAATTCATATAACAAAATTTTTTGCCTGTGATTAGCAACTCAAATTATACAAACTTTGTGCATGCAAGTCAATTCATCTCACAGCTTCTGTGAAAACCAAAGACATTTCTTATCATATAAACTCGCAAAATGTCATAATACCACGCAATGTGGAACTTCTTACTTTTGAATATCACGAAAACACAACAGTACATACTAAGAATCCTAAATCCTTTACTCCAGAGATACTGCGAGTGAAAACCAAAAACATACGAAGAATCTCGATAAAAAAGCAGGATTCGGACATGAGTAGCAGAAGATAAACTTTTGTTACGTATACCACCATGTCTGAGGGGATCATAATAATCAAAATGTTACATGTTGAGATTCAATAATGTAAGAAAGAAAATACTTATAAGCAAAGAAGATAAAACCACACTGATTATAGTTTAGAACATTCAGGACATGGAAAATAACCTTTGGCTTGACATTTATCACAAGCTATCTTCTTCACCTGTGATTCGCGATTACCGATTGTTTCATACAAATCATCTACAAGGTTAAAACTAAGTAATCCTCCTTCTTTGATCGTTCCAGTTCCTTTGCATTTCGCGCAAGCCGTTCTTCTTACATTGCCACATCGCTTGCACAACCCCAATGAGCTGCAAGAAAAGGTTTGTGGTACATAATTCAAAATAAAGGGAGGAAAAAGAAAAATCTAAAGTGTCATAAAGTTTGGTTGTTTTCATAACCAGTTTAATTAAATGCTAATAACAAAAGCGTTTATCATATAAGTGCTTATTTATAAACTATTTCTATCAAAAAGAAGATAAAATAAAGTCAATATTTTTTATAAATATCCTACAGGGCTTATAGAAATAAGCTGTTCCTTATTTTGAATGAATTGTTTGGTAGAAATAGAAAAATATTGTTTTATGATAAATTAAGAGCGGGTGACAATTATATATGAGAGGGATAAAGTCATTCATTGAAGATATACAGAACACCATTAACACCAAGAATTACATGGATAATCCTATCAAGTCATAACAATATACAACATCTGCACTTTCAGCCATGACAATTTGAACATTTTTTTTTCACTAATTTTCCAAATATTCAAGTATACTAGTGCTACTCTATAAACATGTAGGATATTTTTCAAAGCTTGATTTTAAACAAAAAAATACTATAAAGGATTATATCTTACAAAGACCAACTACTACTAGAAAATGCAGAAGTTCTAATTAGATAAATTCCCTACTAGGAAAGCTTGCATTTACGTAGCTACTAAGTCAAAGCCGTTGGTTGAAGATTGAATGTTTTATATTTTAAGCTCGATAAAGTATTGTATGATCTTCCTCCAACGATTCTGACTTACAGACTGCTACATGCTTTCGCAAAGCGAGATTGACTTATTTTATTAACTACCACACATGAATCAAATTCTCCCCTATAAGGGCAGGGCAAGGTCTACACTATACTAGTACAACCAATGCATGTTTGGATCAACGGTGAGTTTGAAAAAATCATGATGGCACAGTGATTTTGCTTAAACACCAAAGTGCACATTTTTCCAAAAATCAGAGTCATATCTCGTTGTCAATTCAAACATGCCCTAAATAAACTTTTAAACATGGGAAACTAAGTAAATAATAATGTTTCCTACTTGCTTTGATTTTGTGAAAAATGTAAAGCTACTCCAAACCAACCAAGTGTGAATAGGCATACTTCATTAGCTAATGTCCTCGTAGAACACTGGTTTAATCAGAAGAAAGTGAAGAATTCTGAATTCAATGATCTGAGATGACTAGAATGATGGTTTATCTAAGCTATGTTTTACAAAGAACAAACTTAACCATCATAATAAGAAAATGACTAATTAATACAATGATTAATAGAAAATCCTAATACTAACATGGCTCATAAATATTGAAGATAGCCTTTCAAAGAATCAAATATATCTCCACTTTCTATCAACCTTGTAAAAAATGTAAATTGGGTATTAAAACTCAGACATCATAGTTTTAAGAATGTAACACTGACCATACACTAACATAATGAAAATTCATGATGCCTTTGAATTTGAGTAACATTAGCTCTATAACACCGACACTTCAAATTGAAAGCGTGTCTAGTGTCCGACATTTGACACCAACACGTGTAAAAACCTTCAATAACTTTAGCACAGTCCAGACACAGACAGTTCAGCTCCTATAAAATTTTAAGAAAATGACATAATTCAATATAATCAACACATGTCGGACATTGTGACACAACTTCTATCGTAAGTGTCGGTGTTACAGAGCTTAATAGAGCATAAGACAAAGTGGGTCAATGAAAAATAAAAAACAAAAAGAGAAACTAGCTAACAAAGTTAAAATGAATAAAAGTGAGAAAAACCCATCAAATAAAATGAAAAGAGAGAGAACCTGCGTTGAGAAGAAGAGAAGAAGGTATCAATTTTGGGAGCAGCAATGGTAGCAGAAAGAAGAAGAACACCAACTGCTAAACCAGCTATTTCACTTGCTGTTATATTATCCATTCTCTTCTGTTATGCTCTTCTATCTTTCTTCTACCATTATTTCTATCCTTTAATTTTCACCAAAGCGATAAATGAATAATTATAATTAATGTCAAATATTAAACAAATGGCCCATTAGCTCAGTTGGTTAGAGCGTCGTGCTAATAACGCGAAGGTCGCAGGTTCAAAACCTGCATGGGCCAATTTTTTAAAATTTCTTTTTAATTTTTTTATCAATAGTAATATTTGGGGGTGCGAATAGTATATAAATAAAGGCTAGATAAATGCTTCTTCACAGAATTTGGGTCCAAAAGACGGTCACAAATGTAAGCCTGATTTTAAACTAAAATAGAAAACCATTTGTCATACTCCCTTCATAAAAATTATTGTTATTAGTAAATAAAAAATGTCTTCTTTTCAGAAAATAAAGTGAAAAATGTCCTAATAGTTGACGTTGTTAAATCATATATCAAAAAATAAATAAATTGATTTCACATTTATTAAAAAAAGTATACAAACTTTCAATTTAACTATGCAAATTATAATATAGTTCTTTGAATCAATACAATTGTGATAACACTGGTCTTTTTGCACACGCACTAAAGACAGTGATGTTGAAGTCGGACCAATAAAGGAGAAATAAACAAGAACAAGGACAATTCTACAAAATTTTTGTAACAAATATGATGCTGCCGGCGGTCATTGTTTGTGATATACAAGTGTGTATAGGAGAGAAAACTAGGAAAATATGAAATGCTTATATCATTTGAAAAAAAACTGGTTACAAGTTTTATATTGAAACAACTCATCGTTACAAAATCGACATATGGAATGAGTTTTTAGTGGTCGTTTCTTTTCAATTTAGGTCTTAAATTTTTATTAATACATATTGTTACGACTTAAGCCATTTGGCGCATTGATAGTTTAGTGGGTGACCCAAACCAAATGGTCAATATTTTATACAACATTAAATTTTACTACTCCAATCTAAAATATAAGAAGAAAAAAATCAAACAAAGTTGATGTGTGTTGAAAAATTTGAGTCAAATACATCATCTTTGTTTGACATTTTTTGCTTATATTTAAGATCAAATAGTATATTGTTTCTAATTTATTCAAAGAAAACTATTTTACTAAAATATAAGCAAAACTATTGTTTATAACAATTGTTACTCTATTTTATTAATTCAAGGTAATTAAGATCTTGTATCTTGAGTAGACGTTCTAATATATCCTCAGAACTTCAACATATTGGATAAGTTATGAGATTAATCCTTGAATCGACAATGAGATAGCTAGTCTGGCATGGCTATAGGAAAAAATCTAGGTTGTGCAAAACAGAAAATATATTCAATTTTTAAAATTTCTAGGTTTTATGTTGCCACCCTAAGTTGTACCTTGATTCACCCCAGATGATGTATTAGAAAAATCAAATTTCACATAAATTATAGATATATATGACTAGAGTTGTACCTTGAATCGAGTTAGGTTTATTACAAAAATCTAATAGATAAGACGTTGATTGAAATCCATCATTTCTCACTTTTCTCTACTTATTTTTTAGTATTCCAGTTGTCACATTATTACAAATAATTGTGAATTAAGAAAAATAACTTTACCACTTCAACATCATTTTGTTTTCTTGCGCCAATTCCAATTAGAAGAAAATAATATGGTAAGTTTTGCATATGGCACTAACTTACTAACTATACTTTAAATAGAGAATCGTCCTATTCATGTAAAGCATATGCACCTGATATACTTGTTTTGAAATAAAATAATAATGTCCTTCTCTAAAGATATATTTGAAGGGAGGGGTTTTAGGGAAATTATAAAATAAAATAAAAAAACAGATTAAATGTGATTGTAATGTTGATTGATCATATATTATATATGATTTTTATTTTTATTTTTTAAAAGCTTACATAAGTATTCTAAAATACAAACTTATAAGTCTCAAAAACACTCTCATCTAAAACCCTCTAATATCTTAAATCGAAAAATGGTATAAGTTACCTTTATTCTTAATAATGTTAAGAAAAATCATATATTCTTCAAGCCTACTACTACTACTTTCTTTCACGGATGTTCCTTGGAATGGAGAGAGATGCGTGTGAAAATTACCGAACCACTTAAAGTCTGTGTGTTAACATGTTAAGAAAAGGTGAAAAAAGAAAAATTGTTCATATTTTGGGTCATAAGAAAAGTTTGGACGATCATTTACGTTATGTTAAGAGATATCACATAAGTGAGAAAAAAGTCACATTTCTACTCAAAACTTTAAGATATTATATATATGAGTCATCTAATTTATATAATGTATAACACTCACTTATACATATAATGTTTAATACTCATTTTTTATCGAATGTTACACTTCTAAGTTCTAATTCACACTTATCATACCTCTTTTTACGACCACTAAAACAAAAATTACGCATATTTAATTATTATGTTGACTTTGACATAAGCTATTTTGACACAAATTATGATTGTATTTGACTCTATAAAATACATCCCAAACTAATGTGTTTTTCCACAAAGATGATAGAAAAAAAATGATTATATATATATCCCAGTCATATCTTTTCCTTTTAAAAAAAAGTAATATGAGTACTTTTTTTTTTTTTTTTTGGAAATCAATTGGACACATAATGTGAGTTTGTTCATTTCAACTAAATTTTTTTATACAAAAAAAATCAACGATTAAAAATCTCTTACCATTTAAATCAATTTATTGTTGGTGTAATATTCTATCTTTTTCATTTATATATTTTTATTAATGTGTAAAATGATTAAATTGATGGATTGTTGTAGGATGGAGAGAGAAAGACTTGTGTTCTCACAAACATAAATCTTTTTTTTTTTTTTTACAAAAAACATAAATCTAAATTATTAGGCACACTTGCACAAGTAGAAAAAAAATAGAAAAAGAATAATCAATTTTTTATTAAAACAATTAAATATTGAATACTACATTTGTTCCTTTTAAGAGAATATAGGTAAACAAATGCATCAACTTTGACCAAGTCATTTATATTTATGATCATCCAAGAATTATACCGACCAAGAAAGTATTATTTTTTTATTATTATTATATTATTAATTTGTATCTTTACTCCTTCCGGTTTCGATTGTAAGAAACAAAACAAAAAAATTGATGGTCTCAAATGTAAGCAAAAAAAAAAAAAAAAGAAGTAAAATCAACCTATTAAATATCAATATTCCAATTTTACCCTCTGTTAATTTTATTTTCAATTTGTTTCACATTCCCATGTTTAGTTCAAAACTCACATATATTTCCAAAACAAGGGGAAAATTGAAAAGGTGTAACTTTTTATCATGACTTAAATGTAGTTAATCCACATTTTTAATATGTGTGCATTTTTTTCGATACAATCAAGACTAGAGGGAGTATATTTTTTGGTGGTGGTCGGGGTTCGAACGCCGAATCTTATATATATTATACATTGTTCCTACCAATTGAGTTAAGCTCACGAGGAGAAACCATATGGAGTATATTATTACTTCCTCCGGTCTTGTGAGTATAAGAAGACATTTTTTTTTTACATGGATCAAATGACGTCATAGTGTTATATCAAAAACCATATTTGGATCCAACTCATTGACCTCTAAATCTTTTCTAATGGTTTCTCGAATGGTTTTCTTAAGTCTTCCTTTGTCTCTTTTAATCTGACTCTCCTCCATTTGATCTACTATTCTTACGAAGGCATCTACGGGTCTTCTCTCTACATGTCCAAACCATCTAAGCATATTTTCTACCAACTTTTCTACTATAGGTGTTACCCCCACTCTCTCTCTCTCTAATGGTGTCATTCCTAATCATATCCGGTCTAGTCTTACCACTCATCCAACACAACATCCTCATCTTCGCTACACTTACTTTACTCTCGCGTTGGCTCTTAACCGCCCAACACTCCATACCATACAACATTGTCGGTCTGACTGTTGTCCGATAGAATTTTCCTTTCAGCTTAAGTGGTACTTTCTTATCGCACAAAACACCCGAGACTCTTCTCCATTTCAACCACCCAGCTTGAATACGATGATTTACATCTGCTTCTATTTCTCCGTCATTTTGTACTATGGACCCAAAAATATTTAAACCGTGTAACTTGGGGTATGATATGATCTCTAACTTTCACCTGCAAGGTAGACCCACTTCTCCTTTTGCTGAAGTTACATTCCATATACTTTGTCTTGCTTCTACTCATGCGGAAACCATACTCTTCTAAGGCTTGCCTACAGGTCTCCAGCCTCCCATTTAACTCCTCCCTCGACTCACCAAGAAAGACTAGATCATATGCAAAAAACATGCATCTCGGTGCTAACTCTTGGATGTGTTCCGTCAGTACATCCAAAACTAAAGTAAAAAGATAAGGACTTAAGATTGACCCTAGGTGTAGTCTTATTGGGTGCACTTGGCAATCTTATGCAATTATGTAGTCTGCATTTTTTTTTTCCCATGGATTGAGATCAAACCGTATACTAGTTTTCAAGCTCTATATTTTTGGTTCAAGAAAGTTTTTTTTGTTTGACAAATTGGTTGTTAAAATCTGCATTTAAATCTTGATTTTTAGATATTGATTTCAACAATGGCCAATGTGCCGTTGGTCACATAAAATCTGAAGTCTAAATACAGATAATAAAAATAAAATAAACCATTAATGCATACCAAAATTTGTGACATTTTTTTCTATAAATTTGAAACATTTTCTTATATATAACACAAGAAAGAATATTATAGTACAAGGTCAACATCCTTTATATTGTAACAAACAACCCAAAACAACAAAAAGCAAAAACAAGAAGAAACTGCATGGTTCACATCGCCACATGTATGTATAACTATAAAATGACGCAATCAACATGTGAAAACTCTTATTTTTCTTCAAAGGACATTGTTGTTTGTGTCTCTCAAATTCTGTAGAGACATGGAAACAATGGAACAAAGGCTTGTCTCAAGTTGGTCTAATGTTCATTCCTCAGTTCCACCTTCCTTTGTTCAACCACTAGAGTGTAGACCTGGTAAGGTCACAAACCCTTCAAGTAAGACAATACCCTTGATTGATCTTGGAGGACATGATCATGCTCATACCATATTACAAATTTTGAAAGCTTCTGAAGAATATGGTTTTTTTCAGGTTAGTTTCAACAATTTCTTTTTTTTTTTTGTTCACCTTTCTGCAGAATTTGTTCATCCTGATGAAATCGGTGCATTAATGTTGGTATGATTGCACCTTTCAACAATTTCTTTAATTTTATATAGAATTTCTACTCTTCAACTTGATTTATACAATTCCTCTTGAATACTGATTAAGAATGAAATGAAGTTTTCATTTTCTTAAAAAATATTCATAGATATTCATGGCTAGTTAAACATATGATAATCAAATCAAAATTTGTATAATGGATCAAATCAAATCAAAATAATTCATGGATATTCATACTTGATTTGTTTCTTTATTAACTTAAAAAATGGATCAAATCAAAATTTGTCTTGGACTTGAAAATTTTATATTATGGAAAGACCAGCATTCAAGACTTATAATGAATTTTGTATAATCTGCCAAATGAGAAATTTCTTAAGGAATTCACTTTATCCCAACCTTTCCAAGCTCAATTTGAGAAACAACCTTTTTACCAATTCACCAATATTGAAAAGCGTGTGGGGTGAGGTAGCTCAATTGAGTTAAGAGATAATGAAATGAAGACCCTGAATTCAAACCTAGAAGAAAGAGTAAATATTAATATAAATCATTAATTACTGTCATTTGTCAATAAAAAATATATCGAAAAGGGTATTACTACAATTTCAAGTGCTTCTTGATCTTTTAGGCTTAGGAATCAAACTCTCATGCAAACAAAGAGATCATATTTTTATCGCGGTATAGGAATCAAGCTCTCGAGGGTGTACAATACTCACACACACATTGCGCATCAATCACTTGTGTTAAACCTCATAAGTCAAAGAGATCAAAATAAAGCAATTTAATTTATTCCATTTTGCTTTGTTTACTTGTCAAATTTACCTAAAATATGCTTGATTGACAAATCTAATAAACTATGAAATAGGTGATTAACCATGGAGTTTCCAAGGATTTAATGGATGAAGCCTTCAATATTTTCCAAGAGTTCCATGCCATGCCTCCAAAGGAAAAGATAAGTGAATGCTCAAGAGATCCAAATGGAATCAATTGTAAGATCTATGCAAGTAGTGAGAATTACAAAATTGATGCTGTTCAATATTGGAAAGACACATTGACACATCCTTGTCCTCCCTCTGGAGAATTCATGGAGTTTTGGCCTCAGAAACCACCCAAATACCGGTAAAAAAATAAATTATTTTCATGATTTTCCTTTTATATATTTTTCTTGTATATTTAAAAAATATATTTTTCTAATAGTGTTAGGTTTTTTTTTTTTACGAGAGTAGTGTTAGTTCTTCCTACGTTTTTTTTTAATATCATTTTTTGAACTAATATACTATTTGGATATTTTTCCAATATATTTAAATTTTATTGGTCGTTGAGGGGAGATATTTGTTATTGCATTGTTCACTTTCTTCGGTCAAAACTAAATTTAATCATCATATATACTAAATTATATCAACTTGAATTAAATATTTCACAAATGAAAGCGATTTGATTTATAAGTGTATCAGTTTGAAACCAATCGTGAAATTATTGCATCATCACATAATGTTATTGAGGGGATAACATTGATCAATAAATTTATGTAATGTAACCAAGAAAACCAAAGTCAAATATATTAAAAAAAGAATTTTATGTATAGACAGACATAATCAATCAAAATAATTTTTTTAAATATATTTAAAAAACTTAACCAATTCAACTCTGAATTATAGAACTCTAAAGTTTAAAATTACTCTCATACTTACTTAGCCTAGGGTTGAATCTTTTAGAAATATTTTAAAATTCCGAAGAAAAGTTAAATTTATAAGAACAACAACCGCTATCAAGTCTTAACCTACAACGTGAGATATGCTACTCTGTCTTGCTCCTACTCATACGGAAGTCATACGTTTTTAATGCTTGTATCTAAGTCTTTAACCTTCCCTTTAATCCTTTCCTCGACACTCCAAACATGACTATATCATCTTAAAAAAACAATTCATAAGTTAGAAGATTTTTTTTCAATTTTGACTTTGAAAGTTTAATCGCTTTATTTTTATAAAAAAATAAAATAAAAATAGAATAAAAGAAATCTATACCCACCGTCAGTTCTTTACTTCCAATTCAATGTCTGCATCAAATAAAAGGTGTGCATGAAATTACAACTTAGCTAAGCATAGCCGCCGTAATATAATATCGTTATAAAACTGGAACCGTACACTATTGGCTTCTAGTCTTTGTTGCAACACAGAGAACATAGGGAAAAAAAGAAGAGAGAGACAAGAAATAATAAGATAATTTTATATTTTTTAATAACTTAACATGTGTTTGGTTTCCTATCTGCTACCCTGACTCGAGTTTTCCACAATTTCTGATGTGTTTCACCGTTATTTTTTAGAAGCTACGTAAAAATGCTAACTTCCACGTTCCGTGAAAAGTCACAATGTTTTCATCAACGTGACGTTATATTAAATGAGTTCTTTCATCGTGATTTTTTTAAAACTACATACAAATACTAACTTCCGCGTTTACGTGAAAAGTCACAATGTTTTTATCAACATGACGTTATACCAAACGAGTTCTTAGTGACGTTATACCAAACGAGTTCGTAGTGATATAGAAAACACAAGTTGAGATAAATGTGTAGATTTCAAATTAGGGAGCTTCTACGGTGCAGTCAGGAAACTGATTTTTTTAAAAAAATTAATTTTGATTTTAATATTTGATTCATTTTTAAATTGTTGATTACTGATTAATGATCAATAGTATATTCACCTAGTAATGCTTGCAACATCTTGGACTTACAGGTACTATTTTATCGTTGAAATCTTTAACATGCAAATAGAGTTGATGATATTATGTGATAGTCTTAAGTATTACACTTTGTAGGGTGTTATGCTTAGAACAAGGTATGATAAAATTATATTAAGTGTAGTCTTGTTAACCTGATGAATTGATAATACTATGAGGGCTGAACTTTTGATGTCATTCTACAAATAGTGGGGTGTTACTCATTATATTTTTTATGTTATAGTGTTAACTTCACCAAAAAAGTCATTCTTATGACTTCACCTTAGAATTTTCCTTCAAAAAATTATAGAAAGAATCCTAATGCTTAAAAAGGAAATATTGAAAATGAGAGAAAAATAAAGATGTTTTGATCATTTGACTAGTTTTGGACATAAATATTTTGCATGGGACTCACGTTTCTAGTATTTTTCATTTCTATTTTATCCATACCAAATTTCACCTCAAGTAAACAAATTTAACTCTCTTTTCTTCTTCAGTGAGGTTGTTGGTAAATATACACAAGAACTCAACAAATTGGGACATGAAATTTTGGAGATGCTTTGTGAAGGGTTAGGGCTTAAACTAGAATATTTCATTGGTGAACTTAGTGAAAATCCAGTAATACTAGGTCATCACTTTCCTCCTTGTCCTGAACCAAGTTTAACTTTGGGCCTAGCCAAACATAGAGACCCTACAATCATCACTATTCTACTTCAAGATCAAGAGGTGCATGGACTTCAAATTCTTAAGGATGATGAATGGATTCCAGTTGAACCTATTCCCAATGCTCTTGTTGTTAACATTGGTTTAATCTTGCAGGTAAAATTACAAATTCAACTTTATTTTCTCCCATTTTTTCTTAGTTTTCATTTAACATATAATTTATCCTATGCAGCACGGATACGGACACGGACACGACACTGACACGCCGACACAACTAATTTTTTTAGAAAATCACTTAGTTCAGTGTAAATATATGTGTCGGTGTCGGACACGACACCTGTAATGGGAACATGCCTTATCCGAGGAGTGTTTGTGCTTCATATATAGAATTTATCTGATATTATAAGTTATATTAAGTTTCATGATAAAATTTGATAATTTCAGATAATCACGAATGGAAGGCTTGTTGGTGCTGAACATAGAGTTGTGACAAATTCAAAAAGTGTACGTACATCTGTTGCATATTTCATCTATCCATCATTTTCAAGAATGATAGAACCTGCAAAAGAATTGGTAGATGGAAACAATCCTCCAATATATAAATCCATGTCATTTGGAGAATTTCGTAAGAAGTTCTATGACAAGGGTCCTAAGATTGAACAAGTGTTGCAATCCTAATCATCCAAATATATTTTCACCATATAATTTAAAACTATGTATGGATGGTATATTTAAAATAAATAAAAAATCAGAACAAAGGGACTAAGAGAGAACTAAGATATTTCTCTTATTTGAAAAAGCATATAAATGAGGGGAGAAAGAATTTTGTGTGTATCTAGAAATCCTAGCTCAACTGGAAAAATGCCGAAATTGTTAGGTAGTATGTCATGACTGGGGTTCGAACCCCGGTACCTCCACTTGTGTGTGTGAGTTTATAATGGCTTTACCATTTCGTCTATCTACAAAAAAAAAAAGAATTTTGTGTGTTGGACTTGAACCATACAATTTTCTTTGTATCTATTATGAAGAAATATAGTAGAAATGCAACTTTTGCCATTTATATCCTCTCTTTTATTTCTTATTCTTTCCTTTTCTACCATAAGAACTTAAAAAATCAATGTTAGCATCGACCAAAAATGCATGCCAAAAGAATAATGTCGCTAACAAATACTTAAGTCAGTTTAGAATCGGTGTTGGGATTGACATTGAAGTGTTTTCATCTAAGCATTAGCGTCAAGACAAACGATAATAAGTGTTGGCTATGCCCACACTAATTAACCAATGGTCGACGCTTACTATCGTCAATTTGATCACCATAATGAAATAACCTACATACTATTTTCAAGTCAATACTTCTCTATATATTTATGACAATTCCTCACAACCAATAGGTAATAATTATAATTTGAAGAATGCTAAACGATACTCCATGGGCACAACATTCTTTAATTTATTGCTAGCTTTTATTAATATGTGTGGAGAAAACCGAAGACAATTTTAGAACAAATGAAGTACTAATTCTTTTGGATTAATGGGCGATTGTTTTTGGTTCTATGGAGGTTTTAGTTGGTAAAAATTTAAACAGAAAAGTGATAAAAGATTTGGTCTTGTGTATAAAAGAAAAGAAATATGATTTAATTTTGAGGTCTCTTGAATCTTCATTCTTTTCAACCGTAGGATTCCTTTTCTATCTTCTCTCTCAATGTTCTCAATGTTCTTGATATTCTTCTCTTAAACCCTTAGTAATGTCGACGTAGATTAGCGCTGCCCATTTGTAGAACTATTAATTAAGTGAGAGAGAATGTGCTATGAGTGTCTTAAGATTCATATATGGGCTGAAGTAATGGAACCTTGGTCTTCATTGCCTTGTGAAAACCTGGAACACCAATTTAAGTTTATGTTTTCAATTACCTTATAAATGGTAAGACCCACACGTAAGGATCACCGTATGATCCGCAGGTGCAATCAGACTTAAGACGGGTATACCTAGTTAACCGAGATTTATAGACCCCACACGTAAGGATCTCCGTGTGATCAACGGGTTCAGCTTCCAACCTTCTAGGTAGGTCACATCCCAACGGCCTCATCACTTGTATAATCTATCTAAGACAAATACGCGACATTACTGTTATTTAATGTCCAACAATATGATTATGGGAGATTCGAAGAATCCTAACCGCTGCTTACTTTTCTGCAACCAAAAGCCGGTAAACTGCTCTATTACAAACAGATAAAAATTGCAACCTTTCTAACCCTTAACTTTTCTATCGTCAAACTTACAAAAATAAGTAACGCAAATTGTTTGCACAAAACGACAATCTCTATTGTATAAGATACTCTACTTATCACTTTATTACTTGGTAAACGATTTGGTACATTTGCCTAATACGCACATCAATAACATGTACTGAAACAATTATGTTCTATCTTTCTATTTCTCTAGTCTTTTTTCATCTTTGTTGTCTTGTACATTATATTTCTTTGATTTTTTTGTTCTTTATATCAGCTTCCACCCACTAGCTATTTATTTGTCTTTGACTTGTTGTTGCACTACCAAAACACCAGCTCTACTCCCAAGATCTGGTGAAGCAAGCAAATCACCAATGACACCTAACTCTGAAAATTCAATCCATTTTGTTAGTCCTTCTATCAGAGGCAAGTCTGAGTCATGTGTTCTTCCAACAATAAAAAAGTCATGTTCATTCGCTATATCGCGAAGAACAGTTGATGTCCCTGGACTATTATTTACAATCAATTTTTTATAACAAACATTTTTCGAGCCATAATGTGGTAGTTTCTTTACTTCTTCGAGTGCCTCATTATCAAGTAGATACTCCAAGTTTGACATGTGATCATCCTCAGATGTAAGGTGGTACACAACCAAGTTGATCCCCGGGTTCCTTATCGCTCTTTTAGCTAAGCACAAAGCTTCTCTGTCGTCTCTTCCCCCAAGATAAATCATGGCTAGCTTGACGGGTGAATTATTTTTTAAGGAAGATCGACTCACGAGGATTCCTATTGAGCATGGAGCTATTTCCAGTACCTTGCAGTTTAAGGATCTTATGTTCTTGTCATCAGATTCAATGGCACCATCAATAGTCCATCTTCTATGGAATGGGAGAATTATGATAGACGCGACTTTGTCCAATGCAAGTTGGCAAACATCTTCATACATAAGGGTTGGTGGAGATATGGCGGTGTAAGTGTGTGTGGTTACTCCACCATAGTTGTCATGTTCATAGAGATCCAAAGCAAGAATGACATCATTTGAGTAAGACTTGCGAGAACCCGAAACTGTTTTTTGAAGACGATGGGAGATGAAAATTGGGGATGACCTTCCAACTAACTCAATAAGATGCAATGCATCCACAATGAAAGGTTTTTCTGTTGTTGGAGAAAAAACGTCAAGGGCGTCTATTATAGCTGATATGTTGTATTGTTTGTGAATGCAAGCAAGTAGTCTCAGTTCTGCGTCGGGTTTTAAACTCATGATGTTCCTTTTTTGGTAGCCGGCATATTTTCTTGATGGATCATACAATATCTTCACAGACCATTTTACTATGCAAGCTACGACCATTATGCTGATTACATTCACTGCATAAATTTGGCCAGCAAAAGACTGCATCCCATGCATATACACAAATGAAATTTTTGAATATGATCTTAGTTATTATAGACTAATAGATTAAGCACAAAATATTATGGTTGTATAGTTTCTTAGGATTAACTTATTTTAGTTTGTGTACTTGCATAAACACTTATGAGAATGCTTGAGATAGGTTATTAAAACGTTTATGATATGTTCTTAAACTATTTTCAGCAAATTTTCGTAGGCTCACCATGATAGCTTATGAAAACAACTTATAGTTTATATGAAAACTATTTGGCTTTATTTTAAATATCTTATACATAAGCACTTATATGATAAACGATTATGCTATAAATGCTTAGTTAAGCTGTTTGCCGAACCTTATTGAAAGGAAATTAAGGGGTAAGTAATTATAGTAGTACCTTGTCATCATATGAAAATGAAAGTTTTGCAAGATCCACTTCTCCTTTGGCATTCAAAATGAGGGCAAGAGTCAAGGCATCTTTGAAGGGGATTTTGCAAATGAGGCAAGATATAAGGTATGCTATTACTTTGACAATGTGTGTAAAGCAAATGATGATACCAAAACCAATAGATGCATTTAATGTATATGGCAAAGACAAATCTGCCTTCATCACACAACAAGTCATAAATATTGGCAGCAACAAACTTGTCCCAAAGAATTCAAGCTTCCTAACTAATGCAGATCCTAATGGAGGTCCGTCTGGCACAGCTAACCCCAAAACATATGCACCTAATGCAAACTCTTGGTTTATGTAACCTGCAAACCAACCTAAACCTAGTACCATTAAAATGATACCATAGATGTAACCATCATCCACAGGTCTTCCTTCTTTAGTATGTCTGATGATCCAAAACATTAATGGCCGAAAAATTAATGGAGCAAAGACAACTAAAGCAAGCAATGACATCCCAAATATTATCCTCATGTGTGATTCTTGTTGTTCTAGGACATTACCAATACATTGAAGAGACAGTCCTAAGATAGAAGTCACCATTGCTGATGATAATGCCAATCTTCCGAGTTCGGAGTTAAGAATTTTAAGTTCATTGAGGAGTGTAGCAGTGACTGCGAATGCAACCGAGCTATGTATTCTTACCACCCTATAAATATCTACAATCAAATGTGGTTTAGTCACATCTTCGAATCGATAATATTTTTCTAGTAACACCACAAATTGAGGCACAAAACTAAACAGTATAGGCACGACAAATCCCATTATTGCAATGGTCCAAACCTTGTGTCCTGTTCTGGTTACCATGCTCAAATCAATTTGCACACCAATGGTAAAGATGTAAAGCACATAACCAATTAATGATATTGTTGCAAGTATGTCTTGACTTCCATATGGAAACAATAGCTTCTTGTATTTGTCAAATTCCGCATGTTGAATTGAAGGGCCTAGAATTAGGCCAACCTGCAGATGGATACAATTTTGTCATGCATATTTACAACCTATATGAATCTATTAAAGACATGTCATTGGTGTATCTTAAGAAAAAGTCGTAATTAACAAGAGAAACAACACATGTATAAAAAAAAACATATAAAAGAATAGAACTTACCAGCATTGGTGCAATAAATGCAGGGAAATGCAAACGTTTTAGGAAGAAATTGCATATTTGTGTGATAGTAAAAATCACAAGAAGCTGCATCTCAAACACAGGAAGTGCAGACTTCATTGGATTCCTTCTACTATCTGGGCCGCCCCATATTCCATCTGAAACAATATTTGGTGGAGCAACAGAACAAACATTGAAGGTTGTAGCATCTATTTGTGCAACTGAGACATATAAGCCTGGTTCTCTTGTTATATTACTATTCATTTTCCTTCACAACACTAAGTTCTCAAAGATAATTATATATGAGAATTCAAATTCAAAGATATAAGAATGAAAATGATTCAATAGCCGTATAAGCATAATAATGATTTGACTTTCTTATCTTATATACTTAAATGTTCCTATGAGTCAAAAACAAAAACAACTAAACATATATATTTTTAGTTTGGGCAGAGAGGTAACAACAACATTCAATCATATAAATAAACTATGTTTAGACTTTTATAGTTTTATTCTTAAGACAAAACATTTTTATCAGAAGTTGAGATCATAACGGTATATATTTATATAAATACACAGTTGCATTCAAAGTTTAATTATATACTATAATTAGATGTCTTATTATATTACAATCAGTTTTATGATTTGAGAAAGGAAAAAAAAAATAGACATATTATGAAGTGTCTTTTCGCTTGTGTACTAAAATTAGAGATTTCAAAAATAGCTATTCATGTATCCTTCATTTTGTGCACTACCTATGGAAAAAAATATTGCTAGTTTCGCAGCAGGATGACACATTGTGGTACCCATGGAAAACTCAAATGATGATTTGATAAATACACTGCGTTCTTGAGCTTAGACATTGGCTAACCAAGCACAAGGGAGAAGGGACCTCCACTGGAAAACTCATACATTACAGATAACTCAAATTTTTACTTTACGGGAATGTCGTGGCATTGAGTGGGAGAGTTTTTATTTTAAAATATGTTGGGAAAATTTGAGATTTTGAGAGAGAAAATTGTTTTTCTGACAATGAAAACTTCCTATTGACACAAGTAAACTACGTAAATGCCCCCAGCGGCAGTTAACAACCGTTCAATGATACGTCGGCAGTTAACAACCGCTGGCACCAGCGGCAGTTGACTGTTGTTCACACCAGTTAGCAGAACCAGTGCAGTCTGCACTGGTTTTCTAGGAGAATTTTTCCTGTTTTTGCATCCAATTGCAAATTAAAGTACCAGGATATGACGGGAAATTAAAATGTACGTACAAAATAATATTTAACAGATAAAATTAAAACGCAAGAAATAATATAAAAAGTATGTCAGAAAATGTCATACAAATATCAAAATGTACGGAATGTGTCATAATTATACATCATAGTAAAAAAGTACATAAAAAAAAAAGCCTAATCATAATCAACCCTGCTGCCTAGCATGCCTCGGCTCCCTGCGCCGCCTGGCAATCTGATACGTAAGGGCAGGGCGACTAGTATCGGCTATCCGCATCACCTCCTGGACAATCTCTTCTTTAGTCATCTCGGCTTGTCTGTCCACAATATCGTCAACTATATGCACCACATCTCGGATGATCATCAGTGTGTCAGGCATATCTCTGGCATGCTCGTCCTCTATGATCTGCTCCATGTTCGCCGGCCTGGGAGGAGATCCTTCATCAGGTGGGAGAATACGAGGGTGAGAGACTTTGGCATACCAAGCCATGTAGCCAGGCGCATGATGACATGGTCTCTCACACGCATCTCCCCAAGCAGTGAAGAACCACGCCTGAGCGTTTTGCAGCACGGTGGTCAGCGAATGCGTAGGCATCTGAGCGACAGATGACGGATGTCTGGGAACATCATGTACATAGAAAAGATGCCTCTTTACCCACTCAGGTAAATGACGGTACACCCTCTCCTTCCCGCACATCAGCCATTCCGAGTAAGTGACAATAAGCTGAAAAGGATGTATCTCTCTGTGATCACCATAAGTAGAAAACCTGACGTCATCCACCTCTAAACGATCAAGCAGTAAGCGGTAATGGTGCACATCAGTATGCCCTCTACTAGTAAGCCATCTCCAAGCATATGGTCTCTCCGGCTTCCAGCTCTTGTTTGTCTTCCTTGGGTACGGACCTGATAAATGCTCCAAAATCCATCCCTGCAACAAATAAATAAAATACATTATAAAAGCTTCACGTAAAAATTTAAATTAAATCCTAAATAAACGCAGTCTAACTTAGAAAAAAAAAACAAACATGATAATAAAAATTATAAAATAAATTCATAAAGAAATGAAGATAAATATTAAATTATTACCATAAAAAGAGTCGTACTCCCAGCCATCGTTCTGTTATTCAGAATAACAGAATCATCGAGATAGTCGTACAGGTACACTAAGGTCATCCCTCCCCATGACCACTTCTCAATCGTCTGCAAGCCGGCCATACAATCAAGATATATCAAGTCGATGTGTCTGTTCATTTTGTTAGTGAACAGCGTACAACCGACGAGATATAGAAGAAAACTCCTCACACACAACTGTCTCCTCCTGGCTCTCTCATGCAGCTCCTCCCTCGTCTGTGGGTCCTCCAGCTGTCTAGCCTCTGTCAGGTGGTCTTCATAAACCCGTGATGACAGTCCGTCATATCATATTTTTAGAGTATTTTTAATTAAGTTTTTATTCTAGTTTTATTAATTTAGTACATTTAGAGTCATTTTAAATAAATTGTCATTTTCTTATTATTGAGTCAACTAGTGTATTATTACTATTACTATTGGTCAATTAGTGGCTAGTAAAGAGAATGAAACAAAAACATGATTTTACAATGAATGTGATTGGCCAATGAAAATGATAACAAGTTGAAACAAAAGAGAATGTAGCATCTAATGCAACATAGGGGCGCTGAAATGATGAAGGAAGAATTGGGCCTAAATTGAAGAGTGAGAAACATAAGTCACGTGGAGAATATTGTAAAAGAAACAACTTGTGGAAAAAGAAAGAACTAGGTTACTTACATGAACCTATAAAAGAAAGCAAGACACACAGGAAAAAGGGAATTACGGCTTGGCATATAACAATTTCATATTCTCGGCATACAGGATTGACGTTTTGGAAAAAGAAAAGGAGCCGCACGTTACAGGCAGAAAAAGAAAGAAATAGAGACAAACAATATTTTTCAGTCTTTATTCATTTCATAATTATTTGTGTTTATTGCTTTTCATATGATTGTTTGCATGACTATTAACCCTAGCTTCTTGCAATCACATAAATTGATTTAAGAATTGAATGACTTCTAACCCTAGCTTTTAATCCTGAAATAGTAATTCTGTTTAATTCAACATAGGAACCTAGAGATAGGAAATTGAGGTTATGATATGAATGACATCGCGAACCCTAGCTTTTAATCCTGAAATAGTAATTCTGTTTAATTCAACATAGGAACCTAGAGATAGGAAATTGAGGTTATGATATGAATTAACGTTCTGACATCGCTTCTGCGGTTATTCAATCGGTTTAAGAGATTAAAAGGTTATAACTTAGGAAAGGGTTTTGAGTGAAGAGATTGATCAAAACTAATTAGTTAATTTGTCGTAAAGATTGAATGAGTGTTGAGAGTAAAGAGAGATAAGCTATTTCACATAAAGCAATAGAGGATTCACTGGCTTGATCATCTGTTTTAATCCAATTATCAAACTATTTTATTTTCTATTATTGACTATTTATGCACACAAACCTACTGCCACATGCACTTATAAAATTTACACATCATAGATATTAATTTTATTGCTAAGTTGAGATTAACACAGTCCTCGTGGATACAAACTTATTTTATTACTTCGATAGTTTTAGTACACTTGCTAAAAGTTTATCAACCCGCTTCAGTGTGGTATAACTGATATGAACAGCAGACTCAGTCCTAATCTCAGCCCTAGCATCAACATCTAACATGCCCAACAACATGGTCATCAAATCAATCACACGCTCCTGACCCATTGCCTCATCGTGGTCCAGCATGCAGCCGTGAATAGGAATGTGTAGGAGATTATGCACATCGTCCAAAGTGATCGTCATCTCCCCCACATGTAGATGAAAACTATTGGTCTCCGTGTGCCACCTCTCGCACATAGCATGTTCCATTGCATGGGTCACGGTTGTAACACCCCATTTTTTCAATATGAAAATTTCTTAAACAATTATCAGAGTAAACAACTTAAACAACGGGATATCACATTTAATGTAATCCAATAACAGTTAAATAACAATTTAACCAAATAACTTAAACGTTGCAGCGAAAAATTGTTTCATAAACCATAAATGGTTTTTGGCACGTAGGCCCCATTAAAATGTTTCAACAGTTAATCAACATTATCCAAATAACATAAATATTTCACGTAATAGAATGAAGCATGCATATCAAACACCCCATCTCGTTACGTATCAGAGCGACCTAGACGACACAGTGAGGCAAGGCCACTCACAAACAGCAACTGCAAACTTAAGCACGATCACCTACAAGTTACGCATACGAAGAGCAACATTTTCAAGCAGAAGGGGTGAAATTTCATAATACGATAATATCAATCATTATAATTCAAAAATCATAACTAACATCATAATCAGTCTTAATCAACTTTGCATCTCTGATAAACAAGTATCACATAATCACAACTTCAATCTTCATCAATAACATAAACACCTTTAAACCTTGACAATGCGACAAGGCAACTTAGACACTTATATGCATGTGGTACCAATCGTCATCATAAGTATTAATATACTTTAATCGTGCGGAGGACAAAGCTCCTAAAACGTGTGGAGGACAAAGCTCCTATCATGGTGAGGACAAAGCTCAATGAATGCTAATGCATGGACTCTAACAACAAAACACCTTAATCAACTTATCACTTATACTTCCAATAATTTGGAGTTCATCATCAACTTATTCATATTCATGCAACTTAGTTTAATAACAATTGCAGCATAATCAAATCACATCAGATTAAATAACAAATCATTCTCAATAGTTTCTTGATCATTCAACAATAATTCAAGCAAGTATATTTCAATCCATAATTCACTTCATAATCATTTAACAATTCATAAAGCTTCACAGTTCTTAGTCAATATCATTATTAGGTCTCATTAGCACCTAAAGTTCCTTTCCTAACTAATCCAAACAACTCAAGCCTCACAATCCTCAAAAGCACTCAGTTCTGGAAGTGCTCGCGAGGCGAGAGCATCAGCTCGCCATGGCGAGTACAAGCCAGAATTCCAACTAAGGTTGTTCCAGGTTCAATCTCGTTCTAAATCAATCTCTAATCAATAGTAGGCACCTAAACGTACTCAAAGGCATCTAAGGTTCAACTCAAAAGTCAAAAAATCAGAAAATGACATGCTCTCTGGTCATGCTCACTATGGCGAGTAAGGTTGCTTGATGTGGCGAGCTACGACATGTAACTCGCGAGGCGAGGGGCTTTGATTCGCGTGGCGAGCGATGAAGTTCATCCCTCGCCGTGGCGAGGATCATTGCTCGGGAGGCGAGCGATGAATGTCGCTACGGGCAGAATGCAGTTTCTACACGAATTCATCATCCAACATGGTTCTAAACTTAATTTCACATCCATAATTCATCCTAAGCATATTCTAAGGTTATATGACGGTTTCTACATCAATCTAAACAATTTTTACCGATTGATCATCAATTTTTAGGGTTTTAACCTAATTCCAAAACTTTTCTAAATCAATTCTAACTTTGTCAATTAATCATCTGAACTACAACAATTAACATTACTGAATTATTAGTCTCACCCTTACCTTGTATGAAGAAATCGCAGCCCTTCTCTTGGTTCTCTCTTCTCATGGCTTTTTCTCCCTTTTCTCCAAAAACGTACGTACAACAATGTTTTTTTTCTCTTCTAAAACTAGGTCTATCTCTTATATACATCTCCCTAATATCTTATCTTATCTCACTTCTCCTCCAAAACTATTTAAAATCTCAAAACAGCCCTCAACTAAATATTTTTATTTTCTTATCAAATCTTATTTTATTTAACAATAAAATAAGTCTCATAATCTCATCAAATCATCCAAATCAACCTAAATCATCTTAATTCCACAAAACTCACACATATATTATAAAAATATAATATAATCGCTTAAACTCGATTAAATAAATAATTAAACGAAAGTGGGCGTTACAACGGTAGAATACGTCGTGTATATCAAATCATGTTGGCCCTCCACAGGCTCCCAAAACCACCTCAAAACCGCCTCCGGCTTACCAAGCTCTTTCATCTTTTTTTCTGCATTTATACACTTGTAACCCGTCTGATCATGCCACATCTGAAATTTAAATTAATTAAGATATTGTCACTATTTTATATAATTAAAACACTTACGCTACATAATACTAAATAATTAAAACATTTATGCTACGTAATATTATATAATTAAAACACTAACACTACATTCTTTTAAATAATTACAACACTTACGCTACATAATAGTATATAATTAAAACACTAACGCTACATTCTTTTAAATAATTAAAACGCTTACGCTACATAATATTAAATAATTAAAACACTTAAGCTACATAATATTATAATTAAAATACTTACGCTACATTCTTTTAAATAATTAAAACATTTACGCTACATTATTTTAAATAATCACTTTAAAGCATTTAAAGAATTTTTGAATAATTTTAACACTTACATTATGATGGTTAATCCAAAGAGGGTTCGCCACGTGCCTCGCGTAGTCGGACAACAGTGACGTGGTCTCAGGTCCTCCAGGATAGGGAGGCTCTCCAACATGATATGGCGGTATTGGTGGAACACGACGACGTCGTCGCTGAGTCTGAGGCTCAGGCTCACCCTCAGGAATAACATTCTCTGCCTCCATATAATCCGCCACAACATCCTCTGGCACCTCCTCATCACCTGTCACGTCCCCATCCTTTGCCTCGCCCTGCGGTTGATAAAATATTCTATCCTCCTTCATCCGATCATATTCAACAAAACCCTCCTCATACACAGCCTCATCATGCGCCGGTGTTGGATCAACCACCTGGGTGGAGTAATCCATCTGTGAATGTGAACCCGACCCATCTCCTCCACCTATCCTCAAGTCCCTACGTCTCCGGGTCTTTGAAACATACGGGTTTTCAACCTCAATCTTCTTTCGAGCGCTATTTGTCATAGCAGTTTTACCCTTGCGCACCCTACCCCTCTCTAATACGCCGCTCCCGCGCATCCTCCTCCCCAAACATATCTGTACAAAACAAATTAAAAATAACATAAATATGTGGACAATGTATTTAGGTATTTCCTAAAAACTATATACTTTTAAGGCATTCATAAAAATTCAAGCAAGTAACATGTAACATGTCAATAATTAAACTTAGGCATTCATACAAATCCACACTTACAATCATTCAACAACTTAGGCATTTATATAACATACCACATTATTTCATTCTTCAAACTTGCCAAAAAAATTAAAAATCCAAGTTTATAATAATTACAACATATATACATTATAAAATTGAACATATTTGAAAAAAAAAATTACACAAAAAAAGCAACATTTTCTCACTTAAGCATTTCATCAAACACCTTATGTGCATTATAAATTAGGAGCACAACTAGTGTTATTTGAACATCTAAAGGGCCACATGTACCTACATTTATAGTAAACAACAATTCCAGCATAAACAATACTTTAAAAAAAATCTAAATCAAGCTTAATTTTCAATTTTCTAACCTAACCTAAAACTACCTAAAACTAACATTTTGCTCAAACTTATGAAAACTAACACCCTAAACAGACTACATTGCATGTAAATAGGAAGGAAAGAACTTACTTGTGAATTAATTGATGAAATTTGGTGCAAATTCGTGAAGTACAAGTTTGGAGAAATTTGGAAGTTGTGATTTTAGTGTTTGTGTTTCTGGAAAATGGAAAAATGAGGATTATGTTCTTGTTTATTCGCAGAACGCAGCGGTTGTTAACAACCGCTGACTTTCAGCGGCAGTTAACTGCCGGCGGTTTGGATAATGGTAGTTAACTACCGCTGGGGGTATTTAAGTATTTTACTTGGGTCAATAGGAACTTTCCTTTGTCAAAAAAGCAATTTTCTTTGAAAGATTTCTGGGAGTGAGGATCACAAATTGAGGGCAAGAAATAGATTTTTTGTTGGTATAGGCTTTAAGCCCATTTTGTGTAATCGAATTAGTAGCCCATTAATTCTTGCAGTTTCATTTTAATTACATTAATGACCATATCATTTTTTTTATTATTATCTTTCATTGAAAAACAATTTTTAGCATTTTTTAAAAGACAAATTTTTTAGAGAGGGATAAATTAATACTTATGATTAATTTTAAGAATATTATAACAACATATATTAAATTTTTTTGTTCCCCAAATGAGGAGGGTTTTATATTTTGAAGAAAAATGGTTAGCAGACAACACTCAGTGGATTTAGACCTACATCGAATAGATATAATTCTTGATAAGAGTTTATAAAGATGAGACAATTATCACCGTACAAGCTGGTTTTGACAAAAATAAACCCCTCAAAGCCCCTCCTTCCAATGTCTTATATTTCTTCCACTTACTCCTTTTTTTTTCTTTTTCAAACCATCCCCCTTTCCCTCCAAACTCGCAAACAAAACATTAGGTTCAAAAACACGTACAATTGTATTTTCATTTACCTCACTTATTGGTTCATTGAAGAATTGATGCTTAATTCATACAGAGAATCATATATTTTAATTTTTGTCTCTCAGTAGCAATTTTCTTTAGGTGAATATCTTTCAATAGACAATTAATAGATTGAAATTACATAGATTTAAATTACTTTGAATAGAGGCTTAAGGTTGCTTGTGATTAAGGTATTGCTTCCTTTTTCGTGGAGTATGATTCTCACGTTGTCATTTATATTGTTTGGTACACATCGACTAAAAATGTAGCTCTTCAGTCTCTCTTACTCGACATTCTTCGTCTCATCTATCTTTCAAGTTTGAAATGTTTCATTTGAAGCATATTTAAATGGAGGTTAATTCTTATGTTGGTTTCTTTGCCAACTTTGATCACCACAGTTTTTTCTCTTAGACGATTCTTCAATCTTCATGTTTATTTTTAACTCTCAAGCTTCGGTTTGATGTAATCTGTGTATTACCCACAAATTTATTCCTTAATCTTTTGTAATTTCCTTCTCTCATAAAACCTCTTATGAAGGGCTTCAAGGGCACGTAATAGAGATAAAAAAATATAAAAAAATTACTATCAAATAAAGGGCACATCACACTTGATAGAAATAATATTTTTAAAACCAACATATATCGATTTAGAGCTGGAAGTTTTCTTTTTCATTGTTGGAAAAAACAATTAATTAAAATCATGAAAGTATGTCAATATGACAATTAAAAATACCATGAAAAATTTCAGTGTGTTTAGTATGGTTATGAACTTATGATTAATCATGACATAAGACATACTATACCATAATGCTCCTCCAATGTTTTCCTATATAATCAGGTTGCAAGTAATAAAGAATGAAACAAGGAAAGTAGTAATAATAATAACAAAATAATCATAATTAAAAAGAAAAACAAATTATGATGGCAATAGGCACTCATTTGGCTTCCTTCAAAAAAAAAACAAAAAAAAAAAAAAAAACACTCATTTGGCTACCTTTGATCCGACAGAGAGGCCTATTTAATTTTTTTGATATAGAGAATTCATAAAGGTTATGTGGTTTTATGATTTTATAAGTTAAAACTTGGATAATGATCAAATTTGATAAAAAAAAAAGTTTTTAAAATATTTAGATATGTTTCATAGTTTCATTTTTAATTAGTTCAAGCTTTTTATATTTTTATTTACATTTGATATGATTCGAAAATTCAGATAATCCAATAACATATTCTAACACCCACTACACATACTTTTTATTAAACTCGTGTAATGTTTTATACTTGTATAAAAGAAATTGGAATTCTACTCATTATATATTGGAGGGAGGTATCATTTTATTTTATTTTCATTTTTTAGCATAAGACTAATTTATCTACCAACTCTCCAACCCAGAGATTCAGTAGAATCTAAAAGAGGACATATGTTTTTTGAGAGTAACCAACGAGGGGGATCAAGTCAACCTTAGCATGTGAATATGCACTCATTCAAACACAAACTTCGATGGATTTGATGAATTTATTTTGCAACAATCATTTTATGTTCTTATAGTGACCTCACACATAATAATATTTGTTACTATAAAGCATGTGATTAGGTAGGTTAGGAAGTATCTTACACATGCTTGCAATCTTAAAATAAACACAAGATACAATCTTATTCAAACTTCTTATAATGTACTATAGATTTTTTGTAGTATACTAGACATGATTAATAACATAATATTCCTTTTTCCCTTTAATTATGATTCTTTTCCATTGTGCAATTAATGGGGTTCATGTTATGTCGACTAATGCCCTTTTAGACTATGATTAGTTGTTAGACTTTTCTTGCCAATGCAAAAGTAGTACATAGATTAGTAAAATTACTTACCTAAGTTAATTTAGTCATATAGCTCCAACATCTTGAAATGTTATAAGATAATGAGTAGCACTTTATTTGTACACTTCAAATTTATTTAAGGAGAATGCTAACCAGTATCATAAAGGTATTGGTTAAACATCCAAAACAAGTAAGTTTTTATGAATAAGTTGTATAATTATTATTTGATTAAAAGTAACATCTTATATTTCTAAGACAAAATTTCTATTTATAGATTCCTTAACAATTTCGTTAAAAGCACCGGATAGCAAGACACTTTATTTAATAAAATGCATAGTTCTCAAGATGTCTTTTAATTACAATCATTCATTATTGATTGTCAAGATAGAAAAACTTCACAAATCACAAGTATAGTTGTTTCTTCAAGAACATTTCTAAACAAAATACCAATGATATACAATAAAGTGCACTACCTAAAACAGGGCTGAATGACAACATCTAATCCTTTATGTAGAATGATGATTAACAAGAAACATTATATATGGATAGAGTTAGTGATGTCAATTCAAGGATTGTACCAATTTTTTAATGGAATAAGAAACATTGAACCGGTGAGACATTCAAGCTATGGTTCAATTACCTCAATCAATTCAACCACGATTGAACGGGATGATAAATAAATTAAATAAGTATTAAAAAGCAAACAAAATTTAAAAAAAAAAAAAATTTGAATCAACAATGGTTCAATCTAGCTCAATTCCGATTCAACTAAATTATGGTACAATCAAGATCAAACCAACCAGCGAATTGATTGGATTATGGTATTCAACCAGTTGAACCAACCAGTTCATTTTTTAAAACAATGGTTTAAACCTAAAATGGCAAGACTCAAAGTTGAGAATTGCAGGGACAATAAGTGTTTGTGTATTTTTTTTTTTTAAGAGGTGGGGAGAAGGTGCTAATAAATTGCTCAATATGGCTCACAAACTAATTAATGAATTGTACATATCAATGGTTTGTTTTCATACCAAGGACCATTAAGATATTCTCACGAGGGGGTAACATGCAATAGGCCGGGCACAAATTTCTCCTCTTGTACTTTGTGGCACACAAGATAGGGTTTTTTTTAAGGGTAGCCCCACAAGCTCTTAAGCTTGATCCTCAATTTGGCCAAACAATCACAAGATCACATGGGCTTTTGGTACTCTTGTGATATAACATAAGGTTACTTAATATGGATTGAAAGCAAGATAATGATTTTTGTAAATTAAAAAAAAATTGCATGAATGGAAATGAAAGAAAAATACTCTCAAAGTATCAAACAAACTCAAATGGGGACCTTATACACATGGGGTGGGGGTGTATAATCTTGTGAAGTGGAGCCGGCCACTATAAAGCTAAGAATCTTTTGCTAACACACTTGGATCAGATAGAGAAAAAGGCCTACATTTATGTGTATTATATACATCATTCCAAAAAGTAAAGGATTGCTACTTTTTAATCTTCCTTATTATATAATCTTGCCATTAATCATATAGTACACTTATTTTAAGATTTGTATGAGCTAGCATGCATATTCTATGATTCATGAATCGAAATCCACAGTTTTTTTTTTGTTTGCACTTCCAATTGCACCTTGCACTATATATGGATGCAATTGACAATGATTAATGTGTTATGAGAATGGGTTGAGGTTGCACACATGAAAATTGAAGCAATATAATTGTTTCATTTGGTTTGATAATATACCTCCATGAAACATTCTCATAGCTGGGAAATATTTATTGTGAGAAATTCAAAAGTTTCTTGCAAAAATTGTGTCTCTTTGTATGTAGCATTAGTATGTATTTCATCCGTTCCAAATTGTATATTGTTTTAGAAAGAAAAAAATTGTCTCAAATTATATGTCGTTTTACAACCCATGAAATATTAATGTTAGTTTTCCTATTATATCATTAACTATTTATTACTCTCACTTTTTTCAAATCTTTCATTTATTTTTCCCATATAATTTATTAAGGACAATTTTGTAAAACAACTTATAATATCATTTTCCCACATAAATTTAATTACATTTCTTAATATGTGTGAAATGGTCAAAACGTCATACAATTTGGGATGAATGGAGTAAAAAATATTAAGGGAGGTATCCTAAGGTTACTTAGAACTACTAACTTTAACCAGTATTTATGATTAAATTTTTATATAACATTGAGGTTGGACCAAACACAACCCCACAAAACTGGCTTGTAATATAAGGATTGCTCCCACTTATAAACATATGTTCATGGCATCTTTAGTCTGATATGGGGCTCTTTAACATACTCTCTCACGACCATCATTATTAGACTTGGTTCGTGGACACAAATAGTGGGTGACCTAATAACGGAACCATAATATCTGGTGGTCCAATGGATCTTAACTAAGCTCTAATATCATCTTAAAAATTATGGTTATGTCTAACACAACCCCACAAAATTGATTTGTAAAGTAAGGATTGCTTCCCCTTATAAATATATGTTTAGGACATCTTTAATATGATATGAGACTCTTTATCAAACATATCAATGAATGAAAGAGTTTGAAATACGAACCTAAGTCTCAAGCAGAATGTGCCACACACTGTAGATTAAATGGGGGGGCAAAAAGGAACAAAAAGTGTGGTGTATTCTAGGAAGCACCGTGGAAGGGGAATAAAAAATAACTAAAGAGATGTGTTGGATTGAAAAGCTAAGGACTAATGTGTGAGATGAATAGCAATTTAAAAGAATAAGAGAGTATGAATGAATAACTATGTAAGTTGTATTAAATAGAGAGATGTTGTTCTAATACACAATGCATTAACCCCTTATATAGAGTGTGTTATGCTAACTAAATAAGATTTCTTGACTAACAAGCTAACTTTATGATCCAGTTAATCTCTAATTAACTAATTCAATTTTACTCAACTAACTTATGACTCGAGTAACCAATCTCCATGCTAATCTATGGTATATACATCATAACAACTATGCACTAGAATAGTGAACCAACACATCCACTCTAGTGTATCCTTTGTCGTACACAAGTAACTAACAACGTATAGTTTGAAATATACGGTCAATAAGAGGAAGGTTAAATCTTGTGAATTCTCAACATAGAAACGAATCATGTTTGAGTGAAGGATCAACACATCTAGGGAGAAAGGTGAGAGTCAGTCCTAAAATTTTTTGTGTTTGGTACGAATAATAAAGTTGTGCCCTTTAAATTATTTGAATGTCTTTCTTTTTATATTTTTTGTTACAAAAGATCATTCATAATCAAAATTCTCTAGAAATATATTCTCAATAGAATTGTGAACAAGTTTGTACGAAATGTTAGCGGTTGAAGGGGAGTCGCAACCAATCCATTCGCAGATGGAGCTACAAATAAATATGATAATTGAAGTAAAATTATTGTGTGCTTTCACTTTTTTACTTTTAATTTGTATCATTTCAATTTTAGCATCTCTAGAGTATTTTCTCCTTTACTATACTATTAACATAAAATTGTTTACTCTTTCAATTTTAATTCAAACAAGTTGAGTTGTCCATCCTTTATCCAACCACGACACAAGTTGAGTTGGGTATCGATTTTACGGCAGTTCTCTTCGTGAAGTAGTCTGTTTTAGATGGTAATTTGTATTATAGTGGGTGTTGTTTTCAGGGGTGTTTTTAAGATGTTTATTTTCAGATGTTTCGTCTATATATAACGTCTTTCATTTGTGTTCTCAGTTGCACCTGTCTCCGCTCACATTGAGCAAGGATTATGTTGTTTAATAAAATTCGCCGTTAAAAAAAAGGTATGTGACGCATATAGAAATTTATGTGGTTGGGGTTGGTCTTCAGAATCGTGTTGGGGTCCGTCAAGGTCGTACACATAAATTTTCACTGCATCATCGGGTTCATAAATAAAAGTGTGCATGCATGGTTGATGGTTGGTGGGTGTAATAAGTAAATAGGGAGGGGGACATAAGTAGCAGTAAGTAAATGTACTATGGTGATAGAATTGTTGGAGAATAAAAAGAGATGTCATTGTTATAGCAAAAGGACAGAAAGGAAAAAGGTAAAGAAATGCATTGCATGCACACACTTCAGAGTGAAGAATTAATAACCGACAAATCCATCAATTCTGTGAGAATACAAACAAATGCACGTGGACAGGACCTACCACACGTGCACTCAATCATCATTTTGCATTGTCTTTTTCTCTGTCTTCTACTTCTTTTTCCAAGAGGATAAATTTCACTATTTATTCTCCTCTTCCTCCCACCATCACAATATTTTGAATAATTAAATGGGTTATGTTAATATGTGTTGTTAAAAGAATAGGTTTAATAGCAGTTTTCGTCCACCTAATTTTTACGAAGTTGCGATTTTGGTATCCTAAAAAAATTACAAAATTACTTCTTAAGTTTTACAACTGCAGCAGTTTTGGCCGCCGAAGGCCAATTTTTGATAAAAAAGAAAAATTTTAAAAAAAAAAACATGTGGCACCTTACTTGGGCTTTGTTTGGATGCCAAAAGAAAGTAAAAGGAAAGATTGTTGAAGGAATGAAAGTGAGTAGAAAGTGGGTAGAATGTGAGATGATTATTTGGTTGTTTGTTATAAGTGAAAGTGAGAAGAAAGTGAAAGGAAAGAATGACACATATTTATTAAATGACACAAGTACCCCACATTTAAAATATAATATTTTATTACAATTATATAAATATATAATATAAATTAAAAAAGAATAGTGTCATTGTAAATAAAGAAAGTGGTAGTATAAATATTAAATAAAAGGCTTAATTGCACTTTTGGACCTCTATCTTTTCAAAAGTTGCGGTTATGGACCCCTAACTAATTTAAATACAAAACAGCCCCCTATGTTTTGATTCTTTGACAGTTTTGGACCCCCAAGGCAAAAAAAATAAAAAAAATTTGACACGTGGCACCTCACTTAGGGTGCCACGTCAGCGTTGACCGAGTCAACAATGGACTGGGGGTCCAAAACTGCCAAAGAATCAAAACATAGGGGGCTGTTTTGTATTTAAATTAGTTAGGGGTCCATAACCGCAACTTTTGAAAAGATAGGGATCCAAAAGTGCAATTAAGCCTAAATAAAAAAATGGAAAGGTAGTCGAATATGAAGCTCTATACTATTTCACAATTTCATTGAAGAAAATTGAGTACATAAACGTGATGAAATGCTCTAAAAGAGGGCTATTTGGTCTTTTTATTAAATTGAATGTTCTCTCTCTCAGTTTTCTTCGCAATTTGGGGTGAAAAGGTTTTAAACAATGGGGCCCACAAATAATACTTTCTTTCCTCTCTCTGACATGTAAACCAAAGGATGGAAAATCAATGTATCCCTTCCCTTTCTTTCCCTATCCTTTCTTTCCTTTATCTATCTATGGATCCAAACATACCCTTAGAGTGCCACGTAGAAGAGTAAAAATTGGTTTTGAGGGTCAAAACTGCCACAAATGTAAAACTTAGGGGGCGGTTTTACAGTTTTTTTCTTAAGGGGTTAAAACTGCTATTAAACCTAAAGAATATGTTTAAGATTCCACAAATAGCAAATAGTACTAGTTTACTTATATTTACTTATATATAAGCAAAAAAAATAACTTTGTAGATTTACTAAATAATCTACAAAGGTGAATAAAGGGAACCCTTCCATCTTTAACTCAGCCGGAACGAGGGCTCGTGCTCAAAATAGTTTCTTCAAAGCTGCCTTAACAGATACAAAATAGTTGGTTCAATTGTAAAAGTATACCTGCAACTATCAATATTCTGGTTCAAATTTTCATAGAGAGGGTAATTTTGTAGTACTCATAATTTGAGTAGTTCTTCTGTACAATAGTGGTCTTTGACACCTCTTTCTTTAGGGCCTTTCCTTTCTTTGGATATACCCGACTTTTCTTTTCATAGGTTTTACACATTGTGACTCTGTTGTATTGGCTCAAGCCTCTCCTATCTTCTATATTTGAGTCATGTTAACATGTTCCCTAAGGGCACAAGTTAAGGAACTTAAAATGGAAATTAAAAATAAATTTTAAATTGAATGCAAACTTTTATAACTTTTAAGATATTGAATGCACAAGTTAAAAGAAAAACCTTCTACATTTGATTTCTTAACTTATGCCCCAAAGGCACAAATTATCATTTCCCTTTGTATTTTAGTGCTTTGATAAAAATAAAAAGATTTATTAAATAATCAATATATACTTAGTCTATTATAAATGATATATTAGATATATATCCAATAAATTTTAAAACTTATTTTTATTTATAAATGTGATCGGATGAAGTATTTATTAAAAAAATGATTTTTTTAAAAATTAAATTATTACAATCTTAAGCCATAAGTAGGCACATGTTAATGAAATATATGTAAAAATATTTTATTTTTTTTTGACAAAATGTAAAAATATATTTTTTGAAATGAATGAATTTAATTTTAAATTTTTTAACTAATTGAAGACACAAAATTTAAAGAATTATTTTATTTTTAATTTTTTTATATATGTCTCTAGGATTCGAGTTATCATGACCCTAAGTAAATTTAAAAGTTGCCCTTAATTTATGTGGGCACATATTAAAGAATCCAATGTGAAATATGTTTTGGTTATAGTTCATTCAACTCCTTCCAAATTTAAATTGTTTTTTTAGTGCAAATTTTGTTTTTAATCCCTTCGTTTTTATATATAAGCATCTTTTGTTTTGTCGTCGTGAGCTTAGCTCGTTGGATAGGGACAATGTATAATATATGCATAGTCTGAGGTTCAAATCCCGACCACCACAAAAAAAAACATCTTTTGTTTTTTCATTTTTATTAAGTAAATTTGTTAATGTAGTTAATGTGTCTATTTTATGCATGGATGTACAAAAGATATACTCTTTGTATGTGTGTGGTCAATTGTTTTTTCATATTGCAAGACACTTAGTGATATTAATTAAAGGTATGTTTTTATTTGACAAAAATTAAAGGTATGTTTGAAAAGAAACATAAATATATTGTACGTATCTAGCAATTTAAAAAAAGATCATGCTAACTTGTGCCTTTGTGACACATGTTAAGGAACTCAAGAATAGAAATATTCCCTCAAGTTTTGTGCATTCTATTTATTACAAATTAAAAAAATTAAATTTAATGCATACATTATAACAAAAAATTACTACTATAATCCCTAATTTTTGTTCCTTTTTGTGCATTCTATTTTTACTTTATTTTATAATGGTCGGCTCATTTAGCTCGCATTGGGTATAAGGCTGGATTCGGGTAATGTTTTTGGAGCCCATATTTTAACAAAGCTTTTTGACCCAACCCAAAAAGTCCGAATCTTGTTAGACCTTACCTTAAATAGGTCGGATAGTCCGTTAGAGCTGAATGATCAAATTTAAAAAAATGTTTAAAATCAGAAGCAACTTTGATTAGTGGCTCATATAAATCATTTTAAAAAGATATTTTTCCTTAAAAAAATGTGTTTTTTTATCATCTTCTTGTTTAATAAATGAGTTCAAAATAACTTCTTGTATTTTTGGATAAGAACTGATAAAAATTATTTTTAAAAATATAAAGTAAAAATCACTCTTTTTAATCTATAATAAACTGTGTCTCAATCAGGAACAAAAACCGTCTCAATCAGACATTGAATTTCATATAAGATGAGTGTTATGAACACCCACTTTGTAATACTTTTTCTAAGAGACTTTATCTTATTAGATGAAATACATGTGAATATTACACATTAAAGATAAACCCACATAAACTAGTAACATCTACATGAGTTTCACTCGATAGAAGAGTAAGTGTTAGAAATAGATCTTTCCATCCAGAAGTTCTAGCTCAACTGGAAAAATGCCGAAATTATTAGGCCGGATGCCATGACCGGGGTTCGAACCCTGATACCTCCACTTGTGTGTGTGAGTTTATAATGACTTTGCCATTTCGTCTATCTACCAAAAAAAAAAAGAAATAGATCTTTCCTTCCATTTCTGTTTCACATAATATATCATGGATTCATGCATGATTCATGATGTTAGAAAGAATAGACATAACTTTCAAACAAAAATGAATAGACATAATTATCAACGGTGCCATATCCCATCATAATCAAACTTAGCAACCCTTATTATTCGATGGGTCCCAACATGCATGTCAATTGGATTTTTGACACGAAATTAAGTTTAATTATACCACACAAACTTTGTTAAAATGATTTCTACATAGGTTGGAACATTCCCTTCTTGCATGATGGTACTGTCCTTTTCGATGATTACATGACACAAAACGGAACGCGTTTTCAACTTGAGTTTTTGTACTATCAAAACTCACTGTCAATTAGTTGTATCCATTTATTGGTTGACCTGTGTGGTCAAGCCTTACAAGTAAACATATGGTTAATTATTAAAATATGTCATGTAATATACACGATTTCTAAAAAATGACTCTCTAAAATAAAAATATACATTTTAATTATGTTATTTGAGATTCTTCATGTTTTTCACTCTATATTTTTCCATGCAGACGTTAAGTCCAGGAGAGTGTCCTAAAAGGCAACAATTCAAAAAATAAAACAACAGATATTTCGACTTAGAAATTAAATTTTGAGTTTTTTTTTTTTAACAGAAAACCTCTATAAAAATATAGAGAGAGGATTATCAAAGTTTCATAGGATTATGACTACGTTTCAATTTATCTTGATTTTTCAACCAAAATATGTAAAATTGTCATTTTGTTTTGAGTATATATACTGCATATACTCAAGGGTCAAATTATGTCAATTTGATTTTGATTGAATATATTTTTTTAGTAAATAAAAAATATCAAAAAATCATTTCTCGATTGTTGCATGTCGAGTTAGAAATTTCACATTAGTTAAAATGTATATGTTGAGCAATATAGGAATGATAGAATTCATATATCTAATGCATGTCTTAAGATCTTAGTCCAATGTGATGATTTTTTGAACCCCCTTCATGATTCAAAGTTGATTGTTACTAAATGGCCCGCCTCCTTATGTCGAAAGTCTTCTACCTAATAGTGATCAAACGACATGACCTATTGATGTGGTGGGTCTGAATGACATTGCAAGTATATGTGCATGAAAAAAAAATTACTTGAGAGGGAACATAATAAACTCACATTTTTTTTTTTAATAAATAATGAACTCACATTTGATGATAACATTCTTGTATAGTAAAAATAAAAAAGTAAAAAAAAAGCAGTTAGAAGTTGAACAACATATAAGTAAATGATATACATATCTAATGAAAATGATATACATATATCATGCCTTAAGGTTTTTAGATAAAAATACGATCTCAAATGCTCTTTGTGTGGTAGCTCTCAACCTAATATTCTTAAAATTTAAAAATCGTGGTTCAACCTAATACAATACTATAAAACCGACTTGTGAGTTGATGACTGCCCCTACTTATAAACACTTATTCAGACCAGCTCTCAATCGATTTAGGACTCTTCAACAAATACGAACGACTCAACATCGATCACCGAATAATCTCAAACCCATAAGGCAATATATTGTCTTGTTAAAAAAAACACTATCATACAACTATATTGTGAGATAGGATTCGGATCCATAATATCTGTATGCGAATGGGTGGATTAATGCGAACGATCATACCAAAGAAAGAAAAAAAAAATCCAACCAATCTTCTTACAACTTGGAGTACAAAATAATGAAAATTTTATCAATATATAATAAACTATAACTCTTGAATTTTCAAGACAAACACAATACATAGATTCAGCCAGAAGATGAGCCGTAATCCAAATAGTATGCATTGGCTTTATTCATACCAAGTGATCGATAAATGTTTCTTACTAGGGTCATGAAAGTGATAAGAAATGGGATAAATAGCATTTAGTATTATGTCATGAGTCAGCTATGATTGAGAAAGTTCATAGTACATAGCCAAACAATGTTGAGAACTAAAGGACAACCACACGAGAGTTGATAAAAGGGGTTGAACCACAAAAATCTTATACCTAAATGAAATTGCTAACATTATTTTTTCATACAAAAAAGCTATATATGTGTTTGAACTACAACCATGTTTCAAAAGAATAAAAAACGATAAACACAAACAACTAACATGATGTTTAGTTAGTTTACGTCATATAATTAGTGGCAATCAATCTATCGTATCATTCATATGCATACATTAACATGACAAATAAAAGAATCATCACGAAGGCTCCTAACATAAAGACAACAATCATATTAGGATGACAATGAGTATCCATGTTATTTTTCAAGTTCAGAAAAGTACCTTTTAACAAAATCGAAATCACCATCAAGGATATTATCAGGTTGAGTCACGACCAGGTCGCTTTCTTTAAGACGTTTCGCGACACTACCCGAGTTTGTGTAAGGTAGAATAACAACCGCGCCGCCTCCAAGATAAAACAGTCCAATTCACATGTTCGATTACGTACTGCGCACCGTAACTAATCGTTCGAGAAATAACACCCTCAAATATGGTTTGATTTTTCGATTAAACCACTCTATATGGTACGAAGACCACTCGAAATCGAAGGGACAGTAGGAATAGAAGAAAGGAAGAAGGATTTGTCAACACAAGTCTAAACAGAGAGAAGAGAGGAAAAACACTGGAAGCATCAATTATGAATTTCGGAGTAAAGAATAAGTGAGGCAAGCTCTCCTTTTATAGGGAGAGTTTGTAACAAAAACGGAGTGACTTAAGGATTAAGTTAGCTTAATCTTTAAAACAAACCACGTTTGTTTTCGCGCGTGTGGATATATCCGGAACCTTTTGGATAAGCGCATTCAGATTAATGATTAAATTAACAAAAATTAATTTCACATTTTCAAGCGACAAAAAAATATATTCTTTTTTTGACCCAAGCTCAGCCCGACCGGCAGCGGTGACGTCGCACGTGTGAAATATATACTTTCTAAGCGCCCACCCATTCGCAAAAGTGGGTACCCCAAGCATACATCTTTGTTTGTCAATCCCCACTTATATAAACACTTACTAGGTAGTATGTCTTTTCAATGTGGGACATTTTTAAGTCATACCAACACTAACTCTTACCAAGGTGTTTATTATTTCCATCTTTCCACTATAAATTGTTAGTGTTCCAAAAGTCCACAAATATAGATAATAATCATTTGCTATCTGATTCGTTCAATAAAAATGATATTCATGTCGGTTTCATATCTAGCGGATATACGTTAGACCAATCTTTATAATGTTTTGAGGTATTTGCGAGGGTATTACTTAAGAAAAATCATTTCTTTTAAATATATATATATATATATTATTTTTGTAATTCTTAGGAGTTATACCTCGTCTTTTTTATATTATAAAAGTTTTAACACACAAAAAATATTGCACTCTCAATTTTCCCCATCTAATTTACTTACACTAGGCATGAAAATGTGTATTAAAGTTTTATTAGTCTCATATTGTCAAGGTTCCTAGTTTGTTAAATATTTGTGCTTAGGCACTCATATTCTTTTAAGTCAAATTTTAAGAGTGAGATATAAACAAATTTAGCAATGTTGTCTAGATTTATTACTTTACTGTAAAAATACATTATGCAAGGGGAGTTAGGGTGAATATGTTGACTCTGTCTCAAGTCCAAGATGGACCCAAACAATGTCCTTCAACTTAAATAGTTGTGACATAGTCACCCACGTGTGCACGTGTGCACATGTGCAACCCTATAAGTATAAATATTAGATAGAAGAGAGAGATACCCAATTGCAATTGCAATTATTAAGGGAAAATAATAATTTGATTGGTGAAGGTTTGTAGGAAAGGGTACTCAATTTCTGGCAAGAAAGAATGAAGAAGAGAACAAAATAGAGGCCCTCGTGCAAACTGGATGTCTCAATGTACATCACAAAATTTGATTTATTTAATTATTATAAATAAATAAATAAATGGGAATGGAAATAAATAATAAATAGGAAAAGGTATAAGGTACATGTGTGCGTGTGGGTAGACATTCCTCTACCTCTCTCCAAACCAATTATTTGACAACTTTTCTTCCACCTAACGTGCTTCTATGTATCCTATCTGTAGCTCCCCCAATCTCTAATTTTATGATATGATGATCCATCTTATCATATGCATGTATAATGTTGTACGCAGAGTTTGGAGTTTAAACCCTAAATTTAACTTTTAAATGTCGGTAAATATAATTTAGTTGATAGAAATATTGCGGTATGTAGACTTTGGAGTTTAAACCCTAAACTTATTACTTATTCATTTTAAAGATTTAGTCTAACTATTAAACTGCATGATTAAAGAAAAATGTTCAATCCTCACACTAATGAAAAAACTAATCAAAGTAAATAAAATTTATTTAAAAATCCACCACTTAAAAACACCTATCATATAAGTACTAATATATACACAGTTTCTAAGATAAATAATAAAATTAAGTCAAAGTATTTTCATGTATACCATAAACTATTTTTACAAGCATAATAAAGAATTCATTAACGGTTTAAAAATCTTAGCTCAACTGACAAATGTCAAAATTGCAAGGCCAGACGTCGTGATTTTGGTTCAAACTTAAAATCTCACAGTTATGTGTGAATTTATTTTCAATGGATTAACACATCATATAAGACCAAAAAAAAAAATTCATTAACATAAGTTGAAGACAATTTATGAACATGTCACAAGCTATTTCAATAATCTCTCAAATAGTTGCACAGTTACTTATGCAAGTAAATAATTAATTTCATACAATTCAATCCAAATATACTCAAACAATATTTGTACTTTTTTAATATGTACGAAATAAAAAGATTTTATTTCATAAGGTTACTCTTTTCTTCTATGTTTTCCTTCATATTTTACTCTTCTTTTTATGTTTGTTTATTGTGATTGGTCTGACAGTACCCAACTCAATTATTTGACCTTTAATTAATTTTTGATCCAGAAAATGGTCCCTGTTACGACATTTGTCTCTTCATTCTCCTGTCCACTAGTTTTTTATTATTTATAAATCTCCTTTTTCAGTATGCAATTGTTATTTCAGATTCGGGAAAGAGCAAGAAGTTAAATAGAATACTTCATTAAATATTTTGTCAAAAAAAATACTTCATCAAATATTGGAAGTTGCTAAGAAAACCATCTATAAATAACTATTTCAATTATCTAAAATAAAAATTAATTCATTTATCAGATGTCGATAAATCTATATATTTATATTTTTACATTTCACCTATATGCACTACCACTAGTTTACACAAATTATATACAAACGTTTAATTATATCTTACCACATTTTTTATCGACATATTTTAGAAAATAGTATTATGATTTTGCACTATAATGATATATAGTTAATCAGATGTATAACTTAGTTTATATTGGTATTGCATGGATAATTTTAATACTCCGAACACACTCATATATAAAAAACGTATAAGTTAAAATTCAACGACAAAGTAAAAAAGAAGTTTGAGTGGACCGTGGTCCACCCCAACTCATAAGAAGCTCTGCCTTTAAGTTAATTGAAACCCTAACTACTAGAGTAAGAAATTAACATAAAAAAAAAACAAACAACTTTACAGAAATAAGAAGAACCATCTTTAAATTTTTACTTCATTTTTATAAAAATAAAATTCTTACTAAATTTAAGATGAAAAATATGAAATCCGTTTTAAGTTCATTGTACTAAATTAGTGAAGTAGTAGATAACAACTTAGCTTTTTCATTGTTGATAAATCAAAGGGCTGCAATTTGTTGTTTAATGTCAAATCTCTTTCACCATATCTTCCAATGGATTCACACTTTTCTTCAAGTCACCATCTAACCTATTTTTTATTCCACTTGAAGACAAGTTATCACCTTCAAGCAAAAGTCAAAATACAAAATGAATTGAGTGAAGATAATAAACAGAAATAAGTCACAATCCAAACGCATGGCTCATTAAAATCATAAAGCATTGATGAGATGATAGATCATAGATGATTATCATGTACACCAACCTATAAACTGTACGGATGTGGCCCTTGAGAATTCGGATTTTTCGCCATCACAAATTGGTCGCATTCACACAATTAGCATATTGATGATTGTTTGATTGATATCGAATTGTTTACATTTTGATTTTCTTTTAAAACCTAAAATATTAGTCTTGTCTGTCTAATTTTAATTTTTTCATTGATGTATATTGACCAAGTGATTGCGTGCAATTGGTGACTACAACGAATTCAAATTTTATGTTTTTTTTTAAAAGGGTTTAATGGTGTGTTTTAATTGGTATGTTCATATATTTCACAAAATAAAATTTACGTAGAATGTTGGATGAATGAATCATCTCCATCTATAATAGGAACAACAACAAATAAATAAAAAGGGAAAAGGTTAAAGAAGTTAGAAATGATGGTTATTTGATTGCGATGGAACTATGCTAATAATGAAGATTTTCTGAAAAGTTTTTTATAAAATTAAAAAAAAAATAATGCTAAGATGAAAATGACAGTTTTTATAACAATATGGCAGAGTTTAGTATAGATTGGGTGATTTTGATTGATCTCCATACTTTGTATGGCCATTGTCCAATTGTATGTTTATGTGAAAAAATTCTATCCTTTAATTAGATATTTTTTTTGTGATGTTTCTAACTTTTAGGATATAATAACAATGAAGGTCGATTTCTAAGCGATAATTATTAGGTATAATTCAAATTAGTGTCAATTAGTTAGAAATTGTTACTAGTTAATTGTTGTGTATGTTACAAATTAGTTATGGAAGTTAAGAGTTAGTTAGCCAATAACTAGTTCGTTTACTGGTTTACTTGCTATGCAAGTTACCCGCGTTTTTTTTTTTAAACAAGCTACCCAAGTAGTTAATTGTAAGCTCGCCGATAAATTTGTGTATAAAAAAAATCGTGTTTGGATCGAGTTCTACGTGACATGATTTCAATTTAGACAGGTCACAATGTCACTTAAATATGATACATCATCATCTCTAACGTAACTATTTGACGAAGGGAGCATTTAGACTAACTTTAAAAACCGTTTACCCTACTTATATCTTTTTACATCATATCCTTTAAGATGAAAGTCAGTAATTTCTTCTCCTAATACAAATATCAATAGGCACATGGATTTTTGTTTTTTGGTGCAATGTATATATGCCTATTGGTAAAACAAACCCTTCTAAAGTAGAACTTAAAGCAGAAATGTTAGGATCTCTTTTGTACAAAATATAATTATTTGAGTAATGATTTTATTAATACAGTGAAAAGAAATAATAAATCATTTTTGTGAATCTATACAGCATCTGGGGGAAAAAATTCCAAATGTACTTCCATTAATTCCAAATATACTATGTGACCTAATACCTACTTATGATCTTTTTATGCTCCTAAGTTGAACAATCAACTCATGTTAATTGGCACGTTGTTAAACAATTTTTAAGGGTGACAATTACCATAATGTCATCTATATCTTATTCTCACAGGGTTCCAAAATTCCTCTTAACATCACAATTTACTTGTTGACTTCTTTTGTGGTTATGAAAATTTCTTCAAGTCAAAAATAGATGGTAATGCAACTTCTATAAAAAAAATATAAAGTAGAGGCTTTTTAACTCATTCAAATCCTTTGATCCTTTTATATAAGGGAGGAGAATGAAGGATCATCCACATTAAATTAAGAGTAATTGCAAAAATGGATTGGACACAACATTTTATTTAAAATTTTATGATCCTCTCACTAATGAGACATTAAACTTATGAATCGTCTCACTTGTAAAATGTTCAATCTCCATTTTTTTTAAACAATATAAAAATTCTAATTCATATACTTCCTAATATGAATATGGGGATTCTTTCTCTAAATGTAACTAAATATCTCGCTTGACAAACAACCCTTTTCAAAAGAAAACAAATTGTAACATGGATTAGTTTTTCAAAAAAATTAGAGAAGAAAAAATTATTGTCAATTAAAATAATATTAATAACTATTTTACGATTGTTCTCAAAAGAATTTGAACACTCATTTAAAATTATGGAGGCAAACTCTTAATTAAATAGTTATAATTGGGGTTTAAATATATACGCAATAAGTTTTTTCAGTTCGACTCTGTTAAAGAGTCACACATCTGATAAATGATGGTCTGAACACACAGTGTCCCTACAATTGTTTAAAAAAAATAAAGGGGTTATTTTATATTTTTTATAAATTAAAATGAAGTGTTACTTTTGTTGCATATGCATCAAATATATGTTTTTAAATTGTTGCATGAACAATATTAATATATTTATCTATATTGTTTAATAATTCTTCCATGATGTAAGACCATAAGACTGAACAGTACAAAAAGTCAAGAGTACAGTTGAATGGTTTTCTAGGAAATATAAAATCCAAACAGGTTGAAACTGCAACAAGCAGGGTCAGTCTAAAATTTCAAAACTTGCAGTTAGTATATTTAGGAACCAAATTCTCTTCTCACCTCTCTCTGCACATACTCACATGGTAACCTAAGAAATATTGTCTTGTAGTGAGATTATGCAATTCCATCCATGACCAGATCTTATTGACAGACATGTGAAGGACTTTTCTTTAGGTCCAATGGGGTGCTCTGCATGTGCATATTCTTTGTTAAATAACTTTTTAATCCTTCTAAAAAAGTTAGTAGATTTTGTTCTCTAAAAATTAGTAATTTTGGTCTCTAAACACTTTTAAGTTAAACCATTTGTATGTTTTCTAAATCATTAATAAATCATTTTGGTCTATGCATGTCTAACCGATCATTATTAACATGTAATTGCTGATTGGTAAATGTACTATAAAAGAAATCATGTTAAATACTTTATTCTCATTGATATATTAGTTCAGCAGTCTATTTTAACTTAAGAACACTTTACTTATTTAAAGATGTTCATATGAATATACGTTTAAAAGGCTAGTAGGTCATATCGGACTTTCATAAGACCATATTCAAATCTAAAAAGTAAACCTATGACAACCGCAAGCTAGACTTAGGCTTTAAAATTTCGACAGGCTAAGTTTAGACATTGCAAAACCTAACTCGACCTAACCAATTCACACTCAGAAGGCCACATACACATGAAAACATCCAATATTGTAAACTGAGTAGTATAAGCATTTCCAAAATCAGATGAAGATGCCATTTAAGCATTTAATTCATATTTAGATGATTCAGAAGCATTTTAAGAAGGAACCACAAAAACTTGATTAAGATCACTATCTAAAGGGTCGGGCAATGGATCCTTAGGTTTTCAAGACCTTCAAAGTTTTTATAACTCTGAAAGCATGTACCTTAGCACTCCTCTTTACACGCTTCCTATTTTCCTCAAGCTAGTTGATGACAAGAAATAATATAGACTTCTAGTCGTCAAATATCATCACTTTAGTAGTAGTAGTAGGAAGTTTTAGTTTAGTTTTGGTCTAGAATTCATTTAAAAAGTCATGAAAGATCATAAGATGGAAAGAAACCTAGTAGCCACGGAAATCCACTCGAAGCAGACAACTTTAAAATCGTACTATGTTTTTTATGAGTTTATCATTGATTAAGCTTGGTGCATAGTCATAACAAACGTTATGGTGAGAAGAGATTGAGCGAGGAATCAATACACCAAAAATTCAGCTACTTTCTATCTCGCATCGTAGACTATGAGCCATGTGTCGCCATTGTCTATCTCACACCGCGGGCTACGAGCTTCGCATAGAGAGATAGAGCGATTAGGTCAAATTGATAACCTTACTGCTTGTATCGCATCACGAAAAAATAGGCCCCCGTTGCGAGCTACATTTCCTAAAACTTAGGAAAAGGTCTATCTATAAATACTAAACCCCTAGGTTAGTAGAAAATACATTTTGACAAGATGACAATGACGTAAACACAATTTCTAAAGGATTGAAGTGATCAGAGTCATTCGAGAGTCAAGGATTCATCAATCGATGATCCTTTTCTCATGCTTTTTTTTTTATGTATATGTTATAATATGTATTTAGAAGCTATGATGAGTTAATCCTATCTAGATTAGATCATGAAATAGGAACTTCCGTGTAATTATTGTTCATGTAACTTTAAATAATTTTATGAATATCTAGTAGATTATTTGTATTCTATTTGGTTAACCCGTTGTTAATGTTTACTATGTGATCAATGAGTAATAACCTAACTTTGATTCATAAACCAAATAACAAGTCACAATGAGTACTAACCCTAACTTTGTTAGCTTGACCCAGTTTAACCATTCATTTATTCATTAGATTTAGACATAAACTAATAATAATAATTGTTACTTACTTTGGCGTTCTTAAACCTCCAGTTGGTTTGGATTCAAGCCTAGGTTATAGGGAGTGATAAATGTTGGAGAGTGTTAGTAACCAAAACATTAACCTAACTATTTTGATCAAATGTATTAGAAACAAATAAGCAGCGTATTCATAGATTGTAGTTACTCAATTAATTCAAGAAAGCAAATCTGACATGACCTACCCGTTTTGTCACTCTTTCTCTTAAAGTCAGTAAAATTAATTAATCTGGCACGTCCCCACCCCCCGATTAAACTAATCATAATTAGTTGAATCTAGACAATTCATGTGGATACAAACATTTTATCAAAGAAATATTGTTACTCGATGAAAAATTAGTACATTTGCTACGTTTTTTTTTTGTCGTGTCTGAGGTTCGATTCACTTATAGAGGAGACAATCCTCAACTTTTGAACCGGTTTTTAAGGATGAGTTAGACCTCCAATTTCATTATGGTATCAGAGTCTGTCGAATTCAAGTGACACCTAATGATTCACGCACCAAACTCAAAGAATGTTGTTGGGTGTGACGGTCGATTCACGTACCAAAACCTAAAGAGTGCTGGGCGTGACGTGGTGTATGCCTCCAATTTCTTTAACAAATATAAGATTGATGACATTCTTTTTGAGAGGATATAGATTGATGACATGTTTTACTAAATTATATTAATATTAATAGAGAAATAATAATACAATTCATTGAGTCAAAATAATAAAGGTAAAAGTTACAAGTGTATATGGATATAATTTTATGACAAGTTTTACTAAATACAAAAAGAGCTGAAGGAGTAAATATTTTACAGTATCTATCTACTCATTTCACTATCATCAATCACAAACCAACCCCTCTCACTTTTTTCTCTTCCCTTTATAAAAGCAGACAAACTTTTCCAGCTTAAAATCTAGAAGGGCTAAATAAGGGTCTGAATTTTTTATGCATAAATTATTGTACACAGCAGTGTTCAATTTAATCCTTCATTAAAAAAACCCAACCACCCTTTAATTTTTTTTTATTCCTTCTTTAACTTTCTTTACTCAATTTAATTTTTTATTGTTTTTAAATTTTTTTTATCACCAAGGCTTTTAATAGGGTACATTTTTTTTGGCTAATTTAATAGGGTACCTTGAATAGTGTGAATTTTCTTTTTTTGTCTCTATGGTTATTTTCCTTTCAAAATATAGTTCAATTGAAGGGTCTATATATATGTGTGCTTATGTACACTCTTTAGGTAACTAAGCTTAAACAAGTGAACCATTTTTTTTTCTCTGTCTTTGTGAGTTGAGTTTGGAGTGAGAGCACCAATGGCTTTTTTCATGGCAATTGTTGGTGTATTCTTGGTTCTCTGTTTTTGCTCTGCTCTCTTGAGGTGGAATGAAGTAAGGTATAGGAAGAAAGGTTTGCCACCTGGAACAATGGGATGGCCAGTTTTTGGAGAAACAACTGAGTTTCTTAAACAAGGTCCAAATTTCATGAAAAACCAAAGATTAAGGTAAAAACTTCATCATATGTGTTACAATTCTTACATCTTATAATATGAGTTTCTTTCATATCTAGTTTTTATATGTCTCATGAAATCATTGTTCACTTGCAAAGTTGATAAAAAGAGTTTAAAGATTACATTAACTTATGTTTGTAGAGACTGAATTTTCAAAGTTTAGTGTACGTTTGAATTTACGATGAATTAGACAAAATCATTATGTTAGTATGATTTTGGAAATGTTATATTTTCGAGTTTTAACAAAATCGTTGTGTTAATTTGATTTGGTAATTAACACAATGATTTTATGGCAATTAGTTTAGTTTATTTCATTCGTTCAATATCACTCTTAATGTGATTATGTTGACAATTGTGATTATTAAGCATAAGATTAAAAGAAAAAAATTTTGATGTTTTTTTTTGGTAAAGAAAAAAGGTAAAAAAAAAGGCACTATGTTACTAAGAAAAATGACTTATGACATGCATAAGATCTTTTTCTTATTTAATAATGTTTCTTAAATTAGTCAAACTTGGTTTGAGGTAAGCATCTTTGATGCATGTACTTTTACCACAATAGTAATAATTTTTTTTTTACCCTTTGTGAATGGCAGGTTTGGAAGTTTTTTCAAATCACATATACTTGGCTGCCCTACAATAGTTTCAATGGATCCAGAGCTTAATAGATACATATTAATGAATGAATCAAAAGGTCTTGTTCCTGGATACCCTCAATCTATGTTAGATATCTTAGGAAAATGTAATATTGCAGCAGTTCATGGCTCCACTCACAAGTACATGAGAGGAGCACTTCTTTCCATCATTAGCCCTACCATGATTAGAGATCAGATTTTGCCTAAAGTTGATGAGTTTATGAGTGCTCAATTAAGCAATTGGGATGACAAAATCATCAACATTCAAGAGAAAACTAAAGAGGTTTGTAACATTATATTTGTTCATATTCAATGTTTTGAAAATTCACCTATAAATTGACATTATATACGGTTTGATTGCGGTTTTGTCTTAGTTTGAGTGATTTAAAGTTGTTGAACTATGATCTGGATATCTCGCCGGTTTGATGTCTGGTTTCGTTTTTAAAACATATTCAATGATTTGAAAACCGAACCAGACATTGAACCTTAAATTGACATTATCTCCAGTTTGATTGTGGTTTTTTCATCTAGATATTTGGTCGATTTTTTCGTCTGAATATCTGGCCGGTTTGATGTCTGATTCAACTTTAAAAACATTGTTCAAATTTCATTAACCAAATGATAAAATTTATTAATAATTTAACTTCCTAACATGAATTTTCAAACATTTGAACAGATGGTCTTCCTCTCATCTTTGAAGCAGATTGCAAGTATAAAATCAACCTCAACAATAGCTGATTCTTTCAAGACAGAGTTTTTCAAGCTAGTTTTAGGAACCATTTCTCTACCTATTAACCTTCCTGGCACAAATTACCACCGTGGATTTCAGGTTTGATCACTAATCTTTTTTCACATTTTGGTGCTTATTATTTTACAAGAAAATTTAGACCATGATTTTAAATTATGGCTACAATTATGCTGCAAACCTTTATATTGCGGAAAAATACGAGAAATTATGGTTGATGCAGTCAAAATTGTGGTTGTGAAGTGCATCTCAAAATCTTTTATATTGTGACCCTAAATTATTGCATATGCAGACGGCAATTTAAAACCATGATAATTGATACGCAGATGCATGAATTGTTATTTTTATTTATTAATGTTCAATTTTTTAACTATTATAAAGTATTTTAATATGGTACTATTTCACTATGTATTGCAGGCAAGGAAGAATATAGTCAGCATTTTGAGTCAACTAATAAAGGAAAGAAGAGCATCCAATGAAATTCACAAAGACATGCTTGGTTGTTGGATGGAAAGAGAAGAAAATAAGTACAAACTAAGTGATGAAGAAATCATTGATCTAGTGATTACACTTATGTATTCTGGTTATGAAACTGTTTCAACCACTTCAATGATGGCTGTGAAATACCTCCATGACCATCCCAAAGCTCTTGAAGAACTTAGAGTGAGTACAAAAACTCCATTATTTCCTTAAACATAATTCATTTTTCTTAAGTATAGTATAATCGTTTTAAATAAAGGTCTGCGACTACGATTTGATACGTGACATCATGATTTTTTTATGTCTATATGACTGTAACGCACGATTGAGGCTGTATCAATCGTGTTTGACTGCAATGTCTAGAATCGCGACGCGACCAATGTTGAAAACTTTTGTTATAATATTTTCTTTATGTTTTCTATCCTAACTATGTAATCTATATGTTGCAGAAAGAGCATTTGGCCATAAGAGAGAGGAAAAAGCCAAATGAACCAATTGATTCCAATGATCTCAAATCAATGAGGTTTACTCGTGCGGTAAGATTGATAACCTTTTCAATGAATTAATCGAATTTTATTCTTCTAATAATTTACTAATAAGTTTTTTTATGTACATTTTTTAGGTGATTTTTGAGACATCTAGATTGGCCACAATAGTTAATGGAGTTCTAAGGAAAACCACTCAAGATATGGAACTAAATGGTATGTGACTGTGTTATTAGACCACCCTAGTTTATGTTATATTTATGGGCTCAAGACATTTTTTTTTACTCTTTTATTTTCTTAGCCACTTTTTTCAACAAAAATTGAAAGAAAAAAGAAAATAAATTGTAACTTTGTAAATTAAAAAATTTAATTATTAAGTAACCCAAAAAAAAAGTTGTATCCTTCCTTAGGATATTGATAACACATCTGTCAATTTGCACATCAATTCAACAACCCTACAAAGACAACTCCACTATAAAACAAGTTTTCCAGATAAGAATGTGTCTTTCCCCAAATTCCTTTTCCTTTTACCATTAACTTAAATCAATGTTAATCTTAGAGCTGTCAAAAAGAAATTAAGAAGAAAAAAAAACTCAAAAAGGAATTGATGAATTATATAATTTAGCATATATGTGTATGTTAAAAAATGTTACTAATATGTATGTTGTTATTTTCAGGCTATTTGATTCCTAAAGGGTGGAGAATATATGTGTATACAAGAGAGATAAATTATGACCCGTTTTTGTATCCTGATCCATTAACATTCAATCCATGGAGATGGATGGTTAGTACAACAAATCTCTATTATTTTATTTTATTTTGTAATTTCTTAAAAAAAAAAAATCTATATTATTAAATCACCATATTGATATCCTTCAAATTAAATACGCAGGATAAGAGTTTGGAATCACATAATTACTTCTTGATATTTGGAGGTGGCACTAGACTTTGTCCTGGAAAAGAGTTGGGAATCACTGAAATTTCAACTTTCTTGCACCACCTTGTAACTAGATATAGGTAAGTGGTGAATAATTTAGTACTCAAAATCTACATTTTAATGTGTTAAAAATATAAAAAGAATAATGTTATCCACACACAAAATAATTATCTATAAACAAATACTGAATTTTTTATTCTGAAACTTGTATTAAATTTATGGTGATTCTGACATCTTATTATGTATTTAATGTGGATTGCAGGTGGGAAGAAGTAGGAGGAGATAAACTAATGAAATTTCCTAGGGTTCAAGCACCAAATGGATTGCACATGAGATTTTCATCTTGCTAACTAGGGTGTGACATTATTATGTACAGTAATAAGTAGCTGTTTTGACAAATATTAGAATAAAAATAGTTTTTCTCCTTGCTCTCATTTGCTTATTTTTTCACCTTAATTAATAATTTCTATGCATCTAAAGAAACTTCCTAAAAAAAATGTATCTAAAGAAACATAAGTTGGGCAAGTTGATAGGCAAGTAATGATAATAATATTAATAATTGAGATTATTTTTGATTCCATTAATAATTGAGAATGGGTCTAGCAAACCATGCTAGATTTCAAAATACAATCAATTAAAGATCAATTTCACCATAATAGATTTTGATAGGACTAAAACTAAAATCTAGGACGTCCAATAGCCAAAAACAGTACATTTGCAAGGACTCAAATAAAATATAACATAGAGGGACTAAAAAGCACAAAATGATATATTTGTAAATATTAAAAGCATATTTGAGTGTGTTTGTATTTGAGATTAATTAATATTAATTAATTTTAGAAAATTCAAGAATGTATAAGAAAATACATTAAGAATTTCTTGTGCATCGAGTAAGATTAAACAAAATATAGTAATAAATAAAACTCTATGGGTAATATTTATTTATAGATTATGCTAATTAGGGGTGTACAAAACCCGGCCCTGTCATACAACTCGTCCCAATTCGAGCGTAATGGGACGGGTTTGACCCTATCAAAAGAGAAACAAGGACAAAAAAATATGGAACATGACAGGGACATAGTTGAATGAAGGACCGGGTTCGGGCTATCCCTATGGTAACCCGTCCTATCCCAATTTAATTTGAGGACAAAATATTTTTTTTTAATATTATTTTACATACTCACTCAGTTTCGGTCTCTTATACATGACTTTTTCTCTTTCACAATACTAACTTTCTATTTTGAACCTCAATCTAGGGCTCACTTTCAGATGTGGCCGCTCCTCACCTCCTTTGACTCAGTCTCATGTCATTTCTTCTCAAACTCAACACCACCTCAAACCGTTGTTTTTGAATGACGATTATACTCTTTAATATATGCACCTTTTATTTTGGTTATATAGAATACAAACGATTAATTGATTGATAATACAATGTTACTTATGATTAGTTTGTAAAACAATGCTACTTTTGATTATGTTGTTGTTTCCTATGATTCAAAAATAAATAAAAATTGTTCATCAATTTTATTTTATTTTTAAAAAATGTATCTCTTAGAAACTTGCCTTGGTACAAACTTGATCTTGTCTACGTATTGTCTTGTCCCTTTTGGACCTAAACCTCACCGAATTTGATCAGGATCATGGACATGTTTGAGTCTAAAAATTTGTCCGATCTAATATGAGAATTAGGTTCGGGTCACATACAACCAGACTTAACTCGTCCTATGTACACCCATAATGCCAACAAGTATCTTAAAAACACTTTTTGCCTTTATTTATTTGGTCAAAAACATAGTACTTCCCTTGAAGAAGATACTTTCTAGTTTAAAATGATTATCATTGTATCCAGAATGGCCCCACGGGCCGAAATACTATGGGCTAAGATTTCGAGCCCCATGCTTTGTCTTGGGGTATGGAGTTTAGAATCTTAAATAAATTGCAACTCATACTAGGGAATGACTTTCTGCACCTCCATTTTTGTAGCTAAACTTTAATTTATTATTTATTTTTATTTCAATTGTCATTTTTTAAGAAATTTTTTATGGCTTATTGGTATAGTCAATAATCTTTAACTTTGGGGTCATGGATAGCAAAAAAATCAACTTTATTCCCCCAATCTTCTAAAAAACTAAACATGATTTTGGAAGTGTATTTTTCTGATAAGAACAAACTATGTATTGGTCTGTAATATATTTGGACTTCACAAAAATTGTGTATTTTTTATTTTCTAACGTGTACTTCTAAAATGACTTTGGGATGTGAAAAGTTTCTCTCAAATTATTTTTTCAATCAAACAAACATCGAGTGAATCAAACTTGTGCACATATTTATTTTTTATTCAATAGATTCCCTCCATCGAAGATAATCATATTCTATATACTATCAAAAATAAAATATGGGCACAACTTATAAATGGGATTTGAACCTTAGTTCATCACGTTATGATAGCCTAACCAATTGAGCTCATATATGCTATTCCTTTAGAAACATACTTTCAAGTGCAAAGTTTAGAAGGGAAAAAAAGACAAATCAAGTTGCACATTAAAAATGGTGATGTACAAATTGTCCCCAAATTTGTTATTTTTCCTTTATTTTAGTCTATTTTTAGTTTTAAAAAAAAGTTTGAATGTTGTAAAAAAATATTGATTGTTTACGAACAATGAACCGCCCACAAAACTCAGAAGTCCCAGTTGACAGAATTAAGGTTAGAGGCACTTGTGATTTAACTAACCAAACTAACATTGTTGAGACCAAATAGACACCGGGTGTTAAACCAAGGGGTGATCTTCGAAAGAAAAGGGGGGTGCAGCAAGCAAAGAGTATATAGGAAGAGTGTGCTTAAATTACGGACTATATAACATGTTTTTCTAAAATAAATTAAGTGTGATTGAAATATTGTATAATCGTTTATTATGTTAATATGTTACCTTTTTAAAAAACATTTCATAGTGTTCGTAATTTAAAAAAGAAAAAGTAAACTCTTCCATTCCTTCCCCTCCTAAACCCTCCATCCAAACACACTTTAAAAGTATCATAATGAAGAACTCACAGTCAAATGAGCTTCTCACTTACAAAGTCAAGGTGAGGAAGCCGGTTTTGAGCATTCAAGGACAAACAACTTAATTTGGAACAAAGTCGATCACATCATTGAAGGTGTCTTGATATACTTTAAGGTTCTTATCTAGCCGTATTCTGACCAAGGATAATTTGTGTCGACGCGAGATTTTATCTCAAAGTTACTGCTTAAGCATTAATGAGCATGGTGTTGAATATTTTTTATCTCATCTTTTCTTTGATTGTGATGTGTTATATTAAGTGTGGCTAGAAATTTTGAAATGGTTAGGTTTTCAACTAGAAAACTTACAAGTAAATATATTAAGCTAAAATTTTGAAATGGTTAGCCTCAACTAGAAAACTTATATCTAAGATGATTCTTTGGTGTGTTTGACTTTAAGTATCTTCCAATATGGTTAAAGGGTACCAACTATCAGTTGTTTAATTCTAGTATTTGCCTTCTCATATTGCTTACAATCGCAATTACTAGTATTGGTTCCAATACAAGAATCGGTGATGCATTCTTGTTCCCTGAGTTAGTGATTTTTTTTAAACTGCGTTATTGATGTAAAATATTTATCGGCTTTGTCGATGACCCGTCTTTATTACAGAACTCGTCAAACTATTTTTAATAGGGTATCTCCTTCAACTATATTCTTTTATCCACAAAACTCAAACTTAAGACATTACTTAAATAATCTGAGTCGAAATCTACTTAGATTGGTTGTAATATTGGTGAATTAATGATGCTTTGATAATTATTTTTTGTTTTCCTTTATGGAGGAAGAAATTCAGGGATTCATAGAAATTTGTGACCAGATTAATTTGTGATTGTAATATTTTGAAGTTATGGCCATTTGCTATTTCCATATGCTTAATTTCCAAGTTATGTGTCCGCCATTTCCTCTCATGAAAAGACTCAAAGCTTGAATCTGAAAGCTATTGCATGTGGGTTTATAAATGCCAGAAATATATTTTCAACTCAATTTTGATAACATAGATATTTTTATGGGTTAAAATTGAAATGAATCCTACTAATTTATGTAGAACTTATATAATATAAATGATGTCTAATTTGGTAATTCTACTTTCAAAAGCTATTTTGATTTAAATTATCCAAACAACTTGAATTGGTAAAAATCACTTCTATATAAATATATCCAAACATAAATCAATTACATTAAACTCACTTTTAGTCAAAATCAATTCTGTCAAAATCAATTCTATCAAAATCAATTCTCGTCACCGCAGAACCTAACACACACTAAGACCTTTTGATAGGTTCTTCGGACAGAGTTGGAGTCTATGTTTAGACTTGATCTTCAGACTAAGTCATGGTCCTAATATTTTTTTTCTTGTTGTCATGTTATCAAAAATAAAAAAATAAACTTTACATTTAGTGCAGTAAGTTTGAATTACATAAGCAATTTTTTTTCCTTTAAAAACCAAAAAAAAAAAACACACACACACGCTACTCTACATTAAACAAGTGAGTTTTATGACAATTTATTTATTCACTTTAATTTTCCCAACAGACATAAATAAAAGTAGGGTAACGCTAACCAATGCACCGGTTAAGGAAGCAAAAAGATAAAATTTTAAATAAAAAATGATATTTTTTAAGCATTTAATGCATTGATTACACAACTTTGATTGCAAATATTACATTTTTTAGGTTATTATTTAAACATTTAATGCAAATATTACTATATTTGAATTTTTAACCGGTGCCCCGGAAGTACCAGTTAGCATGACCCATAAAAATATAGGTTTTCTTTTTCGAAGAGGGTACTAGCATCACACTCTCTACCACACATTTTTCAATACACTTTTTTTTTTCACTTAAAATTCACTTTGCAAAACTTTACAAATTCAGTATAAATTTGATGAGATTCATGAATTTCTATCAATAAAAGAGATCAACACTCTTTTTAATGGTTAAAACTCACATGAAATCACGGAGATTCTATATAGATTTGAATGACCCGTAAATTTTGATCAATAAAAAATAACTACGATAAAAAGTGCATGTCAAAAAATGTACTAGCACTTTTCTAAAAAAAATGTGTTAGCATTATTTTTTTTGGAATGTTAGCAACATACATTCGAAATACATTTTTTTGATTGGTTGAAATTTGCTAGCATTTCTCTTCTTTTTTTTTCTTAATTGTATCACAATGAACATTTCATGTGTACGCACAGGTTATATTCGAAACGCCAAACCACTTATATCGTATAAGTTTGGATGAATGATTTTTCATGAGATTTTAGCTTTTTTAGAGATGTTACTTAACGTGTCAGTTAAATTTGCTTAAAAAAAAGTATCATTTAAATTTATAATTTATTTATAGGTTCTTCCTCTCCAACAAGCTGACCCTAATTTTCTCTCTCGTTATATTCTCTCTATCATTTTCTTCATTGTGGAGTGGTTTTGGGACTTGAAATCACCACTCTTCATCTTTTTCTTTATATTTTAATCTAAATAAATGATTTTCAAATAGATCTAAGTTTTTTTTACTCGATTTCGTCTAGATGAGGCATTGTGTTATCCGCCGTCTCAGTGACGGAGCCATGAATTTTATAGAGCCTGGGCAAAAATTGCACATTTTATGCAGATAATTTTACAGACTTCCCATATAATGTTACTTCCTTCATGCGGATAATTGCACATATCTTTCCCACGGATCCTAAAATCCTAAGGAAATAATTACCCACGAAGATATTGCATTTATCTGGGAACCTAAATCCCTGGCAAAATCCGCAGGAAAAGCGAGAGGTTCTAGTAATAGCTGTGCTTGCTACAAAGAAAGTAGAAGTTGAGCCTGGGCTAGTGCCCAGGCTAGCTGGGGGTGGCTCCGCCCCTGCGTCGTCTTATGCAACATTATTTTATTTTCCGTGTTGCGGTGATCGTTTAGTTTATATTAAAAAATCGACTCATTTACAGATTCAATTAGCTATTTTTTTTTTTAAGAATACAGATTCAATTAGTTGAGATTCAACATTGATATTTATAGAAATATTTTAATAACATTAATGCAAATGAAACTGATATTTATAGAAATATTTTAACAACATTAATGCAAATGAAATACCGTTACTTTGTTTCTTGGTGTAGCAATAACTGAAAAATTGGTCTCTCTGTTCTCTTCCATCCACAAAGGTTACCAAATCTCACGGCAGCACCACACAACCTTTGAACAATTCATAGTTACCTTAAACATTCAGAAAACTTTATAATTAACCCCACACTAGTGCCGATATCTTAGGCATTTTCACATGTAACACAACTATTCTCGCCCTCTTTTTCCTTCATAAATAAACTCTCTTTCTCTCAAAGTTTCTCATTCATCACTTTCACAAACAATTTTCTCTCCCTTTGTTGCAACTATGGCTACATCTTCACCACCATTGAAAGATGAACTTGACATTGTGATTCCAACTATAAGGAACCTTGATTTCTTGGAAATGTGGAGGCCATATTTTGAACCTTATCATTTGATCATTGTTCAAGATGGTGACCCTTCAAAAACTATTAAGGTTCCACCTGGTTTTGATTATGAACTTTATAATAGGAATGATATTAATAAGCTTCTTGGTCCTAGGGCTTCTTGCATTTCATTCAAGGACTCTGCATGTCGTTGCTTTGGTTACATGGTTTCTAAGAAGAAGTACATCTTCACTATTGATGATGATTGCTTTGTAAGTTTTTCAATCACTTTTTTCTTTTTTTTTAATCATTTCTTTCTTTCTTTATTTAGAGTGATTTTGTTTTGTATAATGTTTATGGAGAGATCTTGGTATGATTTCTTCACATTTATGGTTCCATATTTCATGGCCTCCTTGTGATGATTTTGTTTGCATTTTCTACTTTAGTTTTTTAAATTTGGATAGTGTTCTGGATCACGGTTTTAAATTGCGGTTGCGGTTACACTACACTCCTTTACATTAGGGTAAAATGCGGACAAATGTGGCCGCATATGCGGTTGCGATCGGCAATTCGGAATAATAATTGTATAATTGTATTGGTTCTATTATGCATGTATTAGATCCTTGTTTGTTTAATTTACTATTATTATTATTATTTGTATATAACAATCTTCTTCGAGGAAACATTTTGGTATTCTATAACATTAGATTTGGAAGTTTTTAAGCATTGTTTTCAATAACATTTTGATTGAAGGAGTGATCGGTGTCTGACACATCGACACATGTAATTACATTCAATCACTTTTATTTTCTTTAAATTATTATCGATGTCACGTATCTGGTGTCTGTATTAGTGATTCATAGTTTTTGAGACTAGTAATCTAAATAAAATAATGTACATTCAACCATAGAATATTTTCATTTAAAATGTATCTTATTGCTATTACTTTTGTACATTCATTTTCTTATTTATTTTTTGTGTGCCTTAGGTTGCCAATGATCCATCTGGAAAACAAATCAATGCACTTGAGCAGCACATTAAGAACCTTTTGTGTCCATCAACTCCATTGTTTTTCAATACCCTTTATGATCCTTTTAGAGAAGGTGCTGATTTTGTTCGTGGATACCCTTTTAGTCTTCGTGAAGGTGTCCCAACAGCTATTTCTCATGGACTTTGGCTCAACATCCCAGATTATGATGCTCCTACTCAGCTTGTCAAGCCTCTTGAGAGGAACACTAGGTATGTACTATGTAACATGTACAATATAGTTTTAAATAGCGGTCACGGTAACAGTAATGGTCGCCTCACGATCATTAGTATTGTAGAAAATTGTAGTCAAATATAGTTTATCCGACCTCAATTGTAGTTGCACTTTAGTTTTGACAATATTAAAAATTGTTATTTCATGTCTCATATCGCAATCTCAAATCTTTATTTAAAACTTAAGTTATTAGTATACAAATTTCATTAGTATATCCTAACATTAACATTGTTAAAAAAAATACATGGACAACAAGTCATCTCTAACATATAGACATCAAGTTATATCTAACCCTTGATTGTTGGTGGTCAAGATCGGGCAATCTAAATTTAAAGTCTGACTTCTTAGATTTTAAAACAATATAGTTAAAATCTGTACTGTCTGATCTTAATTGAATGATTCAGATGTGGTTATATATTGCACGCAATCCGAATCCAAGAAATAATTAGTATAACATGATAGGGTAGATCTGATCAAACTTCTGTTTTAGAAAATTAAAATGTTGGTGCATGATATTTAAACTGTTAAAGTGTTTATATATAGGGTTTGATTTTGAGTATTTGTGTTGATGTAATAAGGTATGTGGATACTGTTCTTACCATACCAAAAGGAACATTGTTTCCAATGTGTGGAATGAATTTGGCATTTGATCGTGATCTGATTGGACCAGCTATGTATTTTGGTCTCATGGGAGATGGCCAGCCAATTGGACGTTATGATGACATGTGGGCTGGCTGGTGCTGCAAGGTTCTTTTCTTTCTTTTGCATGCCCTATTTTTATAATAATTCTACTCGAATCTCTATTCCACGGACACTTATGATTGAATGCATGTTCTGGTGTCTGACACGTATTATGCCTAACACCGACAGAATGTCGACACTTGTGACTACATTGAACTATGTCATTTTCTCAAAATTTTATCGGTGTCGACGTATTCGTGTCAGCATCGTATCCAGTATCTGTGTCTGTGTTCGTGCATGATAGACTCGAGTCGATCTCATGGAAACATCTAATAGTTTATGATTGTTGATGATGAATTGGTCAGGTAATCTGTGATCATTTGGGACTTGGAATCAAGACTGGTCTCCCCTATATCTTTCATAGCAAAGCAAGTAACCCATTTGTGAATCTAAGGAAAGAGTACAAAGGCATTTTCTGGCAGGAAGACATCATTCCATTTTTTCAAAGTCTTGCTCTTCCAAAAGAAGCCACAACTGTTCAAAAGTGTTACATTGAAATGTCCAAACAAGTCAAGGAAAAACTTGGAAAGATTGATCCTTATTTTGACAAGCTTGCAGATGCTATGGTCACTTGGATTGAAGCTTGGGATCAACTTAACCCTGCTAAAAAAGCTTAAGCCAATGACAACTTCTAAACCAATCTTGGTTAATTACAAATACAGCCTTTGGTCTTGAATTTGAATTTGAGTTATTTATATACATTATGTACTTTATTGTCAAGTATTTTGTTTTTCATATTATTCTGACTTAGAATTTGCAGCATTGTTAGCTGAAATTCTAATTTCAAACAATAAAGTACAATGATCTAGGTCATTGTTTACTTGTGATTTTTGTTTTATGATGAGTGCTAGAGATGATTATTGGACCTTATATCATTTTGGAAGCAATGTGTTTTTTTTTTATGTGAAGCATATGTTATTGGAAGAATATTAATGTTTTTGTTCATTGTGTGCTTATTTATTATTTAGTATAGACACCAATAGTGTGACTGAATATTTAAACTAATGGGTTTTCATATGTTTGATTTTTATTTCTTAATTTTCTACTAAAAAAATTATTTTGAATTTACAGACATTAAAATATGAGTGAACAAACATTAAATATATTCTGAATTTGTAAACGTTTTTTGAATTATAAGATCTTTCCTACCTTAGATTGGACACCATCCTCTCACCGTAAAAAATTTCTATCAAAGATAACATAGCAAGCAACTTTAGTCCATGCCAACATTATTTGAACTTCAGACTATGTCATGAAAATTGGTCACACAACATTTTTAAACAAAATCACTCATAAGTTTTTTTTTCAGAGAAACTAAAAACATAATCAAGGAGAATGATAAAAACATAAAACATAGTCAAGTTTGCTATATTTATATATTGACATAGACTAAAAACATAATCAAATTCAAAATTTTTAAAAACCATATTTTCAAGGAGAATGATAACTATTGCCCTTGAGGCATTGGATGAGGGGATAAAAATAGAAATATAGCATTGAAAAATAATGAGAATTGATAAATTTAACTTTTTAAAAGTCAAAATATTGTTGAAACAAATGCAAACATGCTACTTTTGACTTCCTTAACCATTGCCCTTCCCATTAGAACAATGGTTAGAAAGAAACAAAAAATTTGTGTCAAAACCTTGAAATTATTTGGGAATGGTGGAGTATTATAGTAGCTGCATTAAAATATCTATGTCCTTTATAAGATTTGGAACCTTGTGCATTCTGGCATTGATTGTATTTGAAGAATGGTACTACATCAGCAAGATCTAGCTAGCTGTGATTTTGGTTCAATTGGGTGGACACTATTGTTGTTGTCCTTTCAACTTTGCAGTTACTTGTGTCATGTACTAAACTCTCTGAATGTGTTGCAGAGGTAATAACTGTAACATTGATCTGTGTGTCACATACTAGTTGTTTGCACTAGTGGTAATTACTAGTTCTTGTACCCTTGTCTGTTTTTTTGGGAGACATATGAGTCATAGTCACTCAGCTTATTTGAATATTGCAATATGGTGTGTGAGTTATTTTACCCCTCACCGACACAAGTGTAGTGGTGATTATTTTAGGGAACAAAACCAGTACTAGAAGTACACTACTTAAGGAAAAAAGTTCAGATAATTTTACCTTTTTCTTTTTGCATATTAATGTGGTAATTAAAAATCCATGGTTTGCATGCATAAGAATTTAACCTTGTAACTTCAAGTGCCAGAATTTAAATCATTTTAAGAACGGTTGTAAAATGATAATTAGTCGTACTCTGATTAATAATGACTTTCTCATTCTCAAATCTACAAACAATGCATGTCAAAAGTTAAAACACAACTAAATGAAACACCTAATCAAAATTGAATTAAAAAAGCAATTATTATTCAACACAATATAATTTCCAAAAAAAAAAACAGTTATAAATCTTCTTCAATCTTTGGCTTCTTACTTTCAGGTTCGTCTTCATTATCTTGTTCATGGTTGAGAGTTTCATTAAGGGCTGCTTCACCTAACAGAGAGATGTGCTTGCTAGTGACTGTGCGTCCCGCCCTTAGTTTTGGACCCCAGTTTCTTTCGGGATTTGGTAGAAACCTCACAACTTTATTCGCTTAAAAAGGGTAAATCGCCGTACATTTTGCATGAAAATGAAACTTGAATGATTAAACAATAAACATACCTTCAAAATAGGTTCCTTCACAAGTATGGCACATCCGGTTTGATCTACCGGCTAACCTTTAATCGGATTGTTTTATTACCTAAATTGAAAGGGAATCGAATAAGTAGTGAGTAAATGCAAATCAAAATTTGTGTGTTTCCAAAAATACCCTAGAATCACGAAATGAGAATGTATAACTCGTTACACTATTGTTATCAATGTTGTCAAATGGAGGCTATAGTGTAGCAGAATTTGAACAAGTTGCTATTGTTTTGCACTACGAAGCAAAATTCGAAAAGATATTCATTTTCTGCGATCCGTAATTGACAAACATCGATTGAACCTTAAGCACATGAAACCTTGCTAAATATTCAATAGCTCGTGGGAGAAGCAAGCACATAGAAACCAAATTTCACTTTCTAGAGGATCATGTGAACAAGGTCAAGATCATTCTAACCTACTGCAGGACAAGTGATCAAGCTGCACGTGTTCTAACCAACCCCTTTAAGATAAAAAAATTCAAGGATATATGCTAAATATGTTCAACCTAGAGAATATGAATTAAGATAGAGTTACGGAGTGTAATTCAAATTAATATTCTAGAAGTCTTGTATACAGTGCAAGCAATTCAAATAGTAGTTACGTTAGTTAGGTTACTTGGTGCGCACGTAATTAACTAACCAAGTTAGTTAGGTTGCATAGTGTGCCAATAACTAACCAAACTGATTTTGATGTTTTGGGTCTCTCTAGTGACTTGTAAGCTCAATCAATAAGTTATACTACCTCCGTCCTTAATTATAAGACGTTTTTGAGAATTTTTTTTTGTCCATTTTTATAAGACTCTTGCTATTTTCAACTACATTAATTATTTTTTTACATACATGTCCCTATTTATTATACATATTTTTCTTCAATCAACAATAAATAACATGTTGAAAACATAAACTAACTCTCACTTAAAGGATAAAATTGTAAAAATAATAGTGATTACAAACAACTTCAATACAAATATTCCTGTGATTTTTGCAAAATGATCTTATATATAGGGACGGATGTAGTATAAGTATTCACCTTGTGACATTAATGAAGAAGTGTACCCAAATTAAAATTTTACCTCTCATTCTCTTAAGTATGTGTGATTCATTAAGTTCTAACACTTTTGTTCAAAATATAAGCAAAATTTGCTAAACTAAGGTGTATTGTATTGAGTAAAATAAAAAAAGTGAATAAATGATGTCAACGACTTAAGTTCTTGTTGACTTAAGTCACTTGATTAAGTGATAGAGTGATCAGTTAGCATTGTAGTAGTGTTCACCATATTAGAGGTGTTTTCAAGCGAATTTCATACACCATTTAGTCACTATTATAACCCCGTCCCTTATTATAGAACCCTTTTAGAAAAAACACGGGTTTTAAGAAAGTTGATTATTGTGTTAAATTTGTTGACAAATGATATTTCTTTCCATGTTTGCCCTTGTAATAATTGAAATCACAATTCATTATTTTCCTATATTAATTACCTACTACTACTTGAATAATGCACCAAATTAATTTATCATTGTACCCGTAATTGAAAAGGTTTATCATTGTACCCGTAATTGAAAAGGAAGCGTGAATGTACCTCTGGATTGAATGTAGACTTGGAAAAGTCATGGCAAAAAAAAAGTGGAACGTGAATAACCAAAAAAAATATTTAAAGTCAATAGGGGTAATTTTGTAAAGAAATAATTAATGCACTTGAAAATATCAAAAAAGTCTTATAAAAAGAGACATTTTGTTTTTTTTTAAAACGGTCTTATAATAAGGAACGAAGGTAGTATATGTGATATATATTATAGACTATTGTTGTGGCGTTGCAATGTGAGAAATCACGGCACAAAACCGCGTTGATGTGGAAGTAGCTATTTCTAGCTTCTTTCTTTTCACGGTCAATGCTCTATTTGACGTACATTTGGCACACATGCCGCCAAATCAAACAGATTATACATACATTATTTATTGAAGGAATCTAAAAGATAGATTTTTAACCGGAGGGTGTACATTTTAAATTCACTTTTGTAAAAATTATCCTTTCAAGTAAATTGAATAAAGTAAAACATTTAGGACTCGATTTTTTATGGACTCAAGGAAAACATGAGAAACAGAACAAGTTTTATTATCATTGAAAACACAACAACTTTTATTCTTATTCCGTCTAGTGTTTAATGAGATTAGTACATGCGTGATCATAACTTATTTTCCAAAACGTTTAGTTTCAATTTTTAAACGTTTAGTTTTCACTGTTAGTGTGTACTATAAAACGTTATAATTCGGGAAACAATTTATATGACCGTTGTTAAGAAGGAAAATCCTAAGGGAAAACAAAGCACCAGCTTAGTTAAAGGATTACTACCGTTACTAGTAAAAGAGGGGGTGCCTTTAGTGCTCAATCCTGGTTTTATTATATGTCTAGTAGTTGAAATGATAGGCCCATGGCCCCTTACTGTGTTAACCTATACTCTCTTGAACATGTTATGAATGAATTGCAGTTTTATGTTTATTTTCCTTGCAACCCTAGATCCAGTGTTATCTGTAGCATACACTATCAACAGTTCTATTCGATTTCTCATATATGATGATGACAAATGAAGTAGAAGGTGAGAGAACAAATATGCCAAATTGGCTTGCACTTCCAAGAGACATCACGGTGAACATCCTTCAAAGGCTTGATACTATTGATGTAGTAACAAGTGCATGTCAAGTGTGTCCTCTATGGTGGAACATTTGCAAGGATCCTCGTGTGTGGCATACCATGCAGATTAACATGACCAATCGTCGCTTTTTTTCACGCTTCTTTCCTCCAGATTTGGTGAAGATTTGTCGTTATGCTGTTGATCGAAGTTGCGGATTTTTGATAGACATTGATATTGAGTTTATTGGCACAGATCGTCTCCTTCAATACATATCCGAGAAGTAATTATTATCAATTTTTTTATATGTATGCAATGTAAATATCTTTATGAATTTAATTAATTTTCATTTTTTTGAATTCGAATTTTACAGTGCTAGTAACCTTCGATGCATGAAGCTGGTAGAGTGCTCGAAAATTTCAGATAAAGGATTCAGCGAAGCTGTGAGGAAACTTCAGTATTTAGAGGATGTGAACATTTCAAAGTGCAACCTATCAAAGGATTCTCTTGAAGTCCTAGGCCGATCTTGCCCTTGTTTAAAATCTCTCCAATTTGCGAAAGCACGTCCTTCATTCATGTTAGGTGCTGATGATACCGAGGCTCTTATCATTGCAACAATGTCAACACTAACCCGTCTTGATATTAAAGGAAATATGCTCACTAATGCTGGTCTCCTCGCCATTCTTGATGGATGTCCTCTTCTCGAGTCGCTTGGCATGGAGGAATGTTATCATCTTGAATTGAGTGACAGTTTAAGGAAGAGATGCCTTGAGCAGATAAAGGATTTAAGACTGCCAGTTCTTGATAGCAATTATTATCATGTTATGTATAATGGCAATTCTAATTGCCATTCTTTATGTGGATTACTGTTATGAGTATTGTTTAGATGCTTAATTTTGAAGGCAACAGATATCATGATTTTCTGTTTTAACTGTGGTTATTTTTCATTTCTGGTAATGAATAGTTGAAGTACTTTATTAATCAGATGGATATTATCTATGCTTTTATAGTTGAATGATTCCTATAGTGCATTTTGTTTAGAATTCTGCTATATTTGTCCGAAATGTAGCTGAAAATGATGACAAGTTTTGTCATCGATTTCTTTCCATCTTCAAGGAATTCAGAATCTAATTAGTTTTGATTTTGTGCAAATTTGTTGAAGGCAATGGATATCATGATTTTCAGTTTTAACTGTTGTTATTTTTCATTTCTATTAAAGAATAGTTGAATTTCTTTATTAATCAGATGAATATTATCTATAGTGCATTTTGTTTAGAATTCTACGATAATTGTAAGGAATGTCGCTGAAATTATCTCTTGCACTCAAATTAACAACATTCAACCAAAGAGACCTGGTTCGATCCAAGCATTGTGCTAAGCATCCACCATATGGCCATCCCCCAAAACCAAAAACAATAATTATTTAAATCAGGCCACATTTTAACAATTACCTTATGAATTCTCTAAATTGGTACATAATTAGTTGGTAGATAGATAAAGTGTAAAAATTCAATTCGGTCCCTCACAATTTTATAAGGTGTTAAACTAGTTTCTGATAAATAAATTCAATTTTTTTGTTGTATCATTTTATCTCAACTGTACTTTTATTAATGATTCTCACTTAAAATTTGATCACTTTGTGTTGTGAATTCGGACAAAATCACACCAATGAATAACAAAGATGTGTGGAGCAAAGGAAGTGGTAATCAATAGATAAAGTGTCTCCAAGCAACAACAGCAAAAACAGACATAAATCTAAGTGTAGAGCAACACCACAAGCATAATCTAAGTGTTAAGAATCCCACATCGTTTAGGAGTTGGCATGACAATTTGTTTATAAGTGGGGGCCATCCTCACCTCACAAGCCGGTTTGTGGGGTTTTGTTCGGCCCAACCACGATTTCTAATATGGTATCAGAGCCTCTTCACGATTCTTTGGGCCGCCTGTTATCAGGTTTCCGTTATCGGGCCACCCGTCATTTATGTTCACGCTTCAGATCTGCAATCCTAGCGTGAGGGGTGTGTTAAAAGTCTCACATCGGTTAGGAGTTTGCCTGACAATTTGTTTATAAGTTGGGGCCATCCTCACCTCACAAGTCGGTTTTGTGGGGTTGTGTTAGGCCCAACCACGATTTCTAGTACAAAGCAATAAATATAAGCAGTGAAAGAAATGAACAAACACACCAAGATTGTTGACCCAATTCGGTCCAATATGACCTAATCTAGGGGAGAGAGCAGCCCTCCAATCCACTATGATGAAAGTGTTACAAAAGAGTTACAAGAAATTAGCTTATAAGCTTACACAAGAACAAGACCTAATTTCTACGCATTTTGTGTCACCCACACTCTCAATGAATCCTAAGAGAAAACACAAAAGGAAGCTTTTGATCATTCCAATAGTGAAATCTCACTACCCAAGGTGTTTACAATGTTTCCCAACCCAAGAGATCCCCACTACAAAGACACCCAACCCTAAAGTTACCTCCATTGTAATCCAAGTTTCTCTCTCTAAAGCTCTCCTTCAAAAACTCCACAAGAACACTTATATAGCAGTCTTCAGTTGTCAAAATCGTGTCACGATTGGTGCGTACGACCCAAGGTACGACCAACCTTAACCTAAAAACGTGCCCAGCAAGTTGAAAATCGTGTCACGTTTTCTCAAAATCGTGACACGATTGAGCATCCTGAAAAACCAAGCTCGCTGCGACACGTTGATGAAATCGTGTCACGATTTCTCTATTCTCCCAAAACACAAATTTGAAGACAAATTCAACACTTTGAATTTGTTTTTCTGTGGCAAATACAGTCAAGTGTTTCCTTGCACGACTGGTCTCATCATTTTCTCTCCTAATCTTGTACACCCACCGGTCATTATTATAATTAAAAACTTTTTATTTTAGATTAATTCAATCAATGATGTATATGACCTTTATTACAGACCACATATATCATTTAATAAATGAATCTAAAATGCAAAGTTTTGCTTATAATAGTGGCCGAAGGGTGTAGTGTGTTTGCTATTAAATATGATATGTTTAAAGGAATTTTTTTTTTAAAGAATGATTAAAGGAATGTTAATGAGTGTCTTTAGGTCATTGGTTAAATTATTTAAATAAAAAAGTTTGCATTAGAAAATAGTGAAGCTACCTAAACATAATCTTGTGGCAGAATCAAACTCTTTAGAATGTCTTCAGTCGATCTCAGCAACATAGCTTTCATCTCAATTCTTGGGGAGTGCTAACATTATATGGAGAACATGCTCCTCACGTTCTCGGGGGAGTGCTAACAATATATGGAGAACATGCTCCTCACGTAGTTATTGTCTGTCAGCATTATCTTTTCAGTCTGCAAATTATCAAGACGTGCATATTGAAGATCCTCCACCCACCTTGTGTCTTCGAGGTTGGGGGTTGAGTCCTTGGTTGATAGTTGATCCTTCAGATCCTTTAGCGTGACATCGATCCAGACCTTGAACAAATGACGGTTTCCACTGTTGAAACGTACTTGAGCGTTGAACAAATTGTCCATTGTTTCAGATCTATACCATAAGAAATTAAACAATCAATGAAAAACTCATTCAAATATTTCAACAAACACTTAGTGCAAATTATACATAAACCCTAAAACTCATAACTACAAGATAAACATTCAAACATCTAAACAATTAAGCAATATAAGTCATTTACACGTAAACATTGTATCATTTATTGCAAAAAAAATAAAAATTTAAACAAACCTTAAACTAAAAAGAATTATAATTTAAGAGGAAAAATCTAACATATAAACATAAAATGTTAATGTCGTTTGATTACGAAAACTTACTTGTTATTGGAGTGTTGTTTGATTTGAACTTGAAAGAATTATGAATTTGGGTGATTTGAGAAAGATTTTAGATGTGAAAAAAGAAATGAGGAAATGAGTTGATGTCTGGTCTTTAAAAGAACACACGTGACTTGGGTGCAGCATGAGTTAACTCACGCAAGTGTGTAACCTAACATGACTTAAGACATGTTCTATTTAACACTTGCGCCCGGGACATTCTTTTTGAGAAGTGTAGTTGGAAGTGTAAAACGTGATGAGAGAAGATCAATTTTCGACCGAGGCCCAATTAAAAAAAAAAGAAATGATATTTGAACAACCATTTTTTACAATTTTTGTGACAATTTTCTCTCTCATACTCACATTATATTTTTATTTTTTCTCTCTATTGCTTTGGTTGTCACTATCTCATTTCCTTTGTAAAATTTTAATTGTCATAAAAGTTGTCATATGTATTGTATGGATGTTCAAATAATACAACTCTAAAAACAACAAACACACACGTTTCCTTTCTACTGAAACCCCAAAACCACCATTCCACGGACAGAGCACAACGTCCACCACCCACCGACGACGACGGCGTCCACCAACTGCAGAACAGAACCAGACAACCAGCCCCCAATATCTCTAATTTAGGTCATTTCTCTTTTCCTTCTTTTTTTTTTTTTTATATGTATAAATGGTAGAAATTTAACATTTTGGGGACTGCGGTTATCATTTTGTGAAATATGTTTATTGTGTCATCATATGTTATGAAAATGTTCATTTTGTTGATGAGCGTTTGCAGTTTGAGTTAGATTTCAATCACAATGCTCCAACTTTGACTCATGAAAATCGATGAAGCACGGACACTCCTCAGATTAGGCGTGTTCAGGTGTCTGTATCGGTGTCTGTGTCATGTCCAGTGTGTGTCCGTATCCGTGCTTCATAGATGAAAACTAATTTTGACAGGCTAGGTTAAGATTAATTTTAGTTGGGGACTGGGTTATCATTTTTCCTTCTAATTTAGAGCATGTATAGTTAGTATTATCATTTAATTATTTGATAAAAAAATTGTACCCCAATGATATTGTGAGTCTAGGTCCACCCCTGATGATGATGATGATGATGGCAAATGAAGTAGGAGGTGCGAGTACAAATATGCCAAATTGGCTTGCACTTCCAAGAGACATCACGGTGAACATCCTTCAAAGGCTTGATACTATTGATGTAGTAACAAGTGCATGTCAAGTGTGTCCTCTATGGTGGAACATTTGCAAGGATCCTCTTGTGTGGCGTACCATGCAGATTAACATGACCAATCGTCGCTTTTTTTCACGCTTCTTTCCTCCAGATTTGGTGAAGATTTGTCATTATGCTGTTGATCGAAGTTGCGGATTTTTGATAGACATTGATATTGAGTTTATTGGCACCGATCGTCTCCTTCAATACATATCCGAGAAGTAATTATTATCATTTTTTTTTATATGTATGCAATGTAAATATCTTTATGAATTTAATTAATTTTCATTTTTTTTTGAATTTGAATTTTACAGTGCTAGTAACCTTCGATGCATGAAGCTGGTAGAGTGCTCGAAAATTTCAGATAAAGGATTCAGCGAAGCTGTGAGGAAACTTCCGCATTTAGAGGATGTGAACATTTCAAAGTGCAACCTATCAAAGGATTCTCTTGAAGTCCTAGGCCGATCTTGCCCTAGTTTAAAATCTCTCCAATTTGCGAAAGCACGTCCTTCATTCATGTTAGGTTCTGATGATACCGAGGCTCTTATTATTGCAACAATGTCAACACTAACCCGTCTTGATATTAAAGGAAATATGCTCACTAATGCTGGTCTCCTCGCCATTCTTGATGGATGTCCTCTTCTCGAGTCGCTTGGCATTGAGGAATGTTATCATCTGGATTTGAGTGGCAGTTTAAGGAAGAGATGCCTTGAGCAGATAAAGGATTTACGTCTGCCAGTTCTTGATAGCAATTATTATCATGTTATGTATAATGGCAATTCTAATTGCCATTCTTTATGTGGATTACTGTTATGAGTATCGTTTTGATGCTTAATTTTGAAGGCAACAGATATCATGATTTTCTGTTTTTAACTGTTGTTATTTTTCATTTCTATTAATGAATAGTTGAAGTACTTTATTAATCAGATGGATATTATCTATGCTTTTATATAGTTGAATGATTCTTATAGTGCATTTTGTTTAGAATTCTACTATATTTTGTACAGAATGTAGCTGAAAATATTAAACAAAAAAAGTTAGGGTCAGTCGGCTTATGTTAAGTGATTATCATAAAAGTTCGATTCGTACTAAAAATATTTAGTATGAAGCCCAAAATAAAGGGAGAAACTAACCAGAAATTAATTGAGGAACAAATATTAATTTGATCGCTTCCAATTCAATATTTTTCACTTTATATTTATGATAATAGAGAAGGCACAAATCATTTGTGTTTGAAGTGTATGAAGCTGAGGCAGATCAGAAAATCCTTTTAGAGTTCAGGAGTCAATTTTGGTTTAGTTGTGGTGGGGGTCTGTTTGATGCGTTTTCTAGCTGATGTTGGTTGTGATGGCTTTTGATCTGTTGCAGTGAGGATTTTCTCAGTGTATCGGGTTTATGCTCAGAAGTAGTGCTAAGTGTAACCATAATTAAGTTTGCTAGAATTGGACAGCAAGAGGAGGCGGCGGTTTTAGCATGAATGCTAATTTTGGTATTTGACGGTGTTTTTCTTTTCTGAAACCAGGCGCAGGTGTGTAGGGTAGGGCAGCAGGGAATTATGTTTCATTTCATTCTGAGTGCCATATAGAGGCTTGAGAAGGCAGCAGATTGTTAGAGCAAATTTTAATAAAGAAAAATGGAGACAAAGGTAGTAAGTTGCTGTGTTCAGTTTAGAATCTTGAATCTATTTGAATTGTTCATAGGCGCATAAGGGCATAAGTGATTAAGGATTTTCAAATCCTGGAGGTAAATTCATTTTTGAAAATTGAGAAGTAGGTGATTTTTTTGTTGTGTCAAGGGATCACGTATTAAGAGCTTTCTTGGTTGTATCTTAAAATCCTTGTCTGTTTGGCTCCGGAGTAGTAGATGATGTTCCTTGCATCGTCTACAGTTTTCTGGTAGCTCGTTAGTGGTTTGGAACGAGATCCTAAAGAGTCTTTTTTAATTCGATTCCCAGACAAATTTTGACAACTTTTTCGAATGGTTATAGTGGTTTTATTGGTTTTGGAATTATATATCCCTTTAGGAGCTCTTTGGCATCCTTGTTGTTGTATTTGGTGTTGTCAAGGGGTTATGTCCTCTAACAACATTCTTGTTGTTTTGGACATCTTTTTAGCATTTTCTTGTGATTTGATATGTTCTTCCTTTATTTTAATAAAATTTTATTTTTCGCTGTCAGAAAAAAAACATGGGTACCTAAAATCATTTTTCTCTATCATTCATTTATACACTTATTCGATACGTGTAACATGATCAAATAACTCAATCATTTTAGGACAGAGAGTACTAATTCTTGTACCATCGTATGTATTTTTGGGAGACATGAGTCACTCACCTTATTTTTCATACTACCATAGATTAGAAACAACAGATAAGTGTGTGAAAATTGATATCAATAACAATGAGAAAATGAAGTAATTAAATATAAACATGTATCAATGTTCGACACTGAAATATGTATAATTTTCTCATTATCAAATCTGAAAAAATGCATGTCAAAAGTTAAAACACAACTATATGAAACACCGAATCAAAATTGAATTAAAAAAGCAATTATTATTCAACACAATACAATTTCCAAATAACAAAAAAAAAAAAAACAGATTTAAATATCAAATTTGATGCTATGTGCCTTAATTTTGCCACAACAATTTACTTAAATTGTTTATTGAGCAACAAGGCACATTATCTAGAAGATATCTTAGCTCAGCTCACTCTGCAAAATTTGATGAAAACAAATAAGCTTTCTTTAGAAACCAAAAAATGTAGAAATTCATGAAAAATTGACTTCAAGAATCTCATTTATGAGCTAAGATGTGGCATTGTTATCTTCTTCAATCTTTGGCTTCTTACTTTTAGGTTCTTCTTCATTATCTTGTTCATGGTTAAGAGCTTCATTAAGGGCTGCTTCACCTAACAGAGAGATGTGCTTGCTAGTGACTGTGCGTCCCGCCCTTAGTTTTGGACCCCAGTTTCTTTCGGGATTTGGTAGAAACCTTGCAACCTTCTTCGCTTGCGCCTTGCTAAGAGACGCTACAGCTCGAGCAAAATTAACCTGAAAAAAGGACAAACAAGAAACTTTTACTACACCAGGTCATAGGCAAGGGTTAACGCCAAAATCAGACCATGGCCATAAGATATTTCTAAAAAAGATAAAATAAATCGCATGATTACTGCTTATGTATAATCTATATCTCTAACAAAAGATGAAATAAAGCCAAATTATTTTGCTATAAGCTATAAGATATTTTCATAATCCATCTTGAAGAGAGTATGGAAATAAGTTGAAAACAACTTATGGACATGTAATAAGCTGTTTTCATTAGCTCTCACAAATGCTCATGCCAGGTCCTTACTTGATATGCACTAATCATATAGGCATATCATCAGCTCAAAGAGAGATGGGGTAAACTCCACATTAATACAGCATAAATGACCTTGGAGAGCTTATGAAAATGATCTGAAACTGAAACCGCCTTATAGGCATATCATAAGCTATTTTCGTAAGCTGTTTCAAACATTTACACAAATGTTTATGTCATAAGACGAACCAACATATGCCTTATAATACATCCATAATTTATTGCAAGATTTAAAGTTGTGCTGCTTCATGATCAAAATAGTTTACCAAACCAAATTTTTTTAAAGTTTGGCTACACACATGCGAGAAGGGTAAATTGCCCTAAATTTTGCATGACAATAAAACTTGAAAGGTTAAACATACCTGCAAAACAGGTTCCTTTGAAAGTATGATACTTCCGGGTTGATCTGCCGGCTGACCTTTAATAGGATGATTTTTTACCTAAAATGAAAGGGAAACAAATGAGTAGAGATTACAAATGCAAATCAAATTTTGCATCTTTCCAAGAACACCCTAGAATCACATGAGAATGTGTAACTGAGTTCTGGTTATAATGTTGTTATCACTTATCGGTGTTGTCAAATAACGGCTAAAGCTTAGCGTAACTTAAACAAATCACTACAATACGCTATTTAGTACGAAGTGTTGTCAAATAGCTGCTGCTATATAGCACTGAAGTGAAGCAGAATTTGAAAAGATAGTTTTTTTTTCTGCGATTCGCAGTTGACAACATTGGTTGTTTCAAAGGATAGACCATTACTTTTTTGCATGAGTTCCCCCCATCTCGAGAATACCAGAATACACGCCACAAAATTCGATTCTACAGGAACCGACAGTGAACTAAGACAAACAAACAAGCCTTAAACACGAGAAAGCGAGAGTGTAATCCCTTACCCAGCAGCGCATTATGTCCCAAATAACACTCATTGGTGCGTCTGTCTTAAGCCCTATTGCACAAACATGAGTTCTAGAGATACGATATCCAGCATTAATCACAGCAGATCGGAAGATAACTGCGGATGGAGATGTGCATTTAAGGGTTGAAGAAAGGTTGTGCAGACTTAAAAATAGAGGAACATCTGGCAACTCCTGCAAAAGTAAAATACGATCATTGAAAATATTAGAAGATTTGATTCCCAATATGTTGCTACACATTAAGAAATGTGATAGGCATATTAGCTGCATGAGTTAGAGTTAGACAGAGGCTGGAATAATTGAACATACAGCATAACGTCTAATTATAGAGGTAGAGAGATAAATATTTTATTGCTTGAGAGAGAATTGGTGTGTTTGGACCAAAGTTTTAGAAACCAAACCGGACAGTTGACCGCAGTTGTCCCCATTTGAGTAATTTTAGTTGAATCATGACCTGGAGGTCTGTTCTATTTGATGTCCGGTTCGATTTTTAAAACATTGGTTCGGAACACATAAATATAGCATATAATATTATGTGCATTGTTCTAAAAAATAGGCCCTGCAAAAACACACATACCTCTGATATTGTATTCAATATAGCGGATATGTGTTCGTAAGCAGGATAGCTGGATTTCATACGGTTCACGTCTTCTATAATAGAAGCTACCCATTCTTGATCATGGATAGGGGCAGACCATATAGGGCCACCCATAATGAACTTTCTCCCACAATCAGTGCATTCTTGAGGAACAGCAGGACCGTATCCAGGCAAATGTCTGACACTAGTATTCTGAAAAGAAAAGAAAAGAAAGAAAAAAAGTTAAAATTAAAATATGGTCGCCACTTAAGACATCAATGATAGTCTAGTCAATCAAAATAAAGCAACACTTGAACATAGCATGGCCCTGATTGAACAAACAACTTAATTAAGCGCTTATCACATAAGTTCTGATGTATAAGCTATTTATATAGCAAAAGATAAAATGAAATCGAAACTATTTTTATAAATGTTATCAGTTGTTTTCATAAGCTGTCTTGAAGAGTTTATGCAAATAAGCTGAAAACAGCTTTCGGACATGTCATAAGATCTCCCAAACAGTCTCTCCAGTGCTTATGGAGTTGATAAGCTCATCCAATCAAATAGACCCTAACAGGGCATGTTAGAATAACATACTTACAATAGGCACACAAGGAGAATGTAGAATATAGTGGATCAGAATAGGTTATTTTGTCTTCCAATTGGGTTATTGTTTTTACAAATAAAAACAAACATGAATTTCAATGTACTTAGGTGTCGAATATGGTGCCAATAACAGACTAGAACATGATACATACCTTGGAAATGGTCCTCCCCAGGGGTTGAAGGTGGAAAGAATCGCAACCAGTGCACTGATAGAGATATGAAAGCTTCAAAGGAGTTTCTTTCATAGCACTTGCGGAACTGCAATCAAGTATTTAATCTTTCAGTTAGAAACAAAATTATATGGTGTGATTTGATAAAGATCACACTAACAAAATATTTGCTAAAAGACATGACTGCAAAACTAAGAGGACTTACGTGTATATGCGCACAAAAACACGAAGATAGAAGTCCTTTTGAAATGATAGCACAGGAACAATATACCGCTTGTATCGGTTAGCATGACTCTGCATTATATTAAGAACAAATATCATAAGTATATTAAAAAAACGTATAGATATTCATTAGATCTAAAATTCTAAATAACAAATTAAGCAGCAACTCTCTTGTTATTTTATAGAAGTTAAGCAGGAATTCTCTTGGAACTCGAAGAGGCTATTTTTAGCTAAGCAGCAACTCCCTTGGAACTTATATAAAATTCCAAGTGGTTTAACTAAAAGTAAATTTTGGTGGTTTTAATTGTTGCTTACACAAATATGATTTTTTTCTCAAATAGTCCGTAACAAACAGAATCCAATTAAACTATTACCGATTTCATTATAAAGTGCTTCAGATATATACCTCAATGGAAGCAAGAACGATCCTCAAGGCCATTTCATGGATATATTTTCCTCTCGTCGGGTATGATCCATATCTGATGTAAAAATCAGTCATTAGAAGACAGGTTCACGAAACAAACAATGGTGCAAAGAAAGTTCATAGTCAATAAGAGTATTAACATTACTTTGAATAGCAGACCTCCCCATTTGAACCGCAGAGTACAGCCATATCTGTTGCAGTACACATCAGTATACCTCCATCAGCAACAGATTGAACTGCCGAATCAAGAAACACAGAAGGCGAACCATATGGATCAAGATCAACCTGGAAAACAGAAAAATGTAAACAGCGTCAAAAGTGTATTTTCATTATATTAAAAGCAGTTTTGTCACCTGCAGTCACGCAGATAGCAGTTTATTCAAATCATGCTACGCTATAGGACAACACGTTTATTTAACAACATTGATTAAAAAGATGAATAAAAGTGCATAATTGTCGCAAGCAACTTACCACATCAAATTTTTTAGGGTTTTCTAGCATATACACACGAGCATCAGCAAGATGAGATTCCACTTTGGAAACTGCAACGGAACCATTGAATTTAATGTTCCTTCTGCAAGCTTCGACAGATGCTGCAAGAAACAAAAATCAAGAGTAAGCATGCAGATGCATAAGCTTAATAATCAAAGAAAAAGCACTCATCTCAAACAAGAGTAGCAATTATAAGGGCCCAATTAGCAGACCAACCACTAAGTGCCAGATGTTGGTTTATAAATTTATTTCATGTAAACTCATAAATCGGTTAAGCACCTGGGTCGTTGTCCAGAGCAACAACCTGACCAATCCCTTCTATTTCACGAGCATATCTGAGAGCCCTTAAACCAGAAGCAGACAAGGCCTATATGCAGACAAATAAAAGAGCAGTTATACACATGACTCTAGTTTCGGATTCAATGTAGAGAGAGCAAATAAGTTAAATCAGGTATTGAATTAACAACAGTGATGGTGATGCGTGAATAACATAAATGAGTTATTTAAAGGACGTCTAAAGGAGCAAACGGAACCTCAAGAACCCTAGGTGGCTCCAGCTCTGCCGGTCTTTTTCCTTCCGAATCATCAACTTGCTCTTCATCAGCACCACATTCTTCATCGATCTTGACTGAACCTTCCATTGTAGTGCATGATTCTCCAGGAGATGTCTCTTCCGCTAACTCGCATTTTCCATTTGACTTATGATCTTCTGGTGGAGTTTTGTTATCAACTTCCTCCACAGCCATTTCAGAAGTATCATTTTCAGATGCTTTCTTTGCCCCTTTTGCTTTCTTTGACAAATATTCTTCATGCTCTTGCTTCCTTTTCGATATAAATGCCCTCAAAACAGCAATAGACAAATCCCTGTTATTAACCTGAAAATCACAAAACCAGAATGAATATATGTTCAATCTACCCTAAACAAAAGTTGATTTCTTATCATTTCACACCAAAAACAATTATAAAATACAAAGGAATTACATAGAAACACAAAAAAAATAAGTGCATGTTTGTATTGAAAGTGATTTTGGCAAAAACTATACTTTGGAGCTGTAACAAAATCACATTGCCACCCTGATTTGGTCAAATTCAAAGTCATTCCAAAACATATCCTAAGTGGAAATGATTGTATCTAATAAAATCTAACCAAAAAACTCCTTTACTAATCCAATTAACAATCAAAATCACCAATAAATCCAAAATCATTTCACAAAAATTCCAAAATCAGCATCATCCGATATTCAAGTTTCAATTTTGTTCACAACCCATCATATTTTACACCATAAACCAAACATTGGATTCAAATTCATTAAAATTCAATTAGGGTTTTACATCAAAACCATGATTTCCAATTTTGTACAAAACCCATTACTCAAGTTTCAATTTTGTACAAAACCCATCATTTCTTTCACCATAAACCAAACATCAGACACTAAAAAATCAAAATTTTCAATTAGGGTTTTTCATCAAAACCCTGATTTCAAATCCAATTATAAGAAAAAGGGAATAAAAAAACAAACTTTTTAATTACCTGAGCCTTATTGAAAAAGACTTTATTTTTCTTACTCATAAGAATCTCAGCTTCACCTTCCTTAATAACTGTAAAATCATCCAAATTTGTAGCCATTGTTTTGCTTATATCTTGCAAAAACAAATCCTGGGTTTGTTCAATTTTCTTCTTTTCTTCTTCTGTGCAGTTAGAAGAAGTACAGAAAGATTTGAAAATGGGAAACGGATTTGTTGCACGAACTAGGTTCAGTTGCAGTTTAAGAGTACGAGATTCTGCAGCAACCAACAACATAAGAAAGAAACCGTTTTTATAGTACATGGGTTTTAAATATCTAAATTGAAAACCCTACTTAGAATTTTTAACATTTTTCTCATTTGTAAAAGAAAAAAAATTACATTTTTCAAAATGTTTTCTTGTACCATAAACTCAAAAGGCCTAATTTTTTGTTACTTTTAGATTTTTTTTTATTTATATTTCAATTAAACTTTAGATTACTGGTTACCTCTTTGTTGAACTTAGACTATTGGATTTTTTTATTGTTGGAACCATCATACATACCTTCTTCTTTCTTTCGAGTAAATTCAGTCTTTTATATTAAGGAATGTAATTATTTTTAGAGTGTGTGTGAATTTATTATATGATTTGAATACATGAGAGTAAGATTCTTACATGTGACGAGATTTTAGTCATAAAGTTGTATCATAAATTTATATTACCATGAAATGATTTATGTATGTCATAAAGTATTACCATGACGAGTTTTTAGTTGATGTTGCATATAATAGGTTGTGCATCGAGTAAGTAATGATGATTGAAACTCTGGAAGCAAGGTTGGAGATGAAGCTTGCGAGAGATCCAACGTGACGGTTGATAGTTGTAAATATCGATGTAGTAGAAGTGATTAAGTGTCTTTCAAAAATTAAACACATATAGACTACATGATTACGAACATGATAGTTCTAGATGATTTTTGGGGCTTGGAAAAAATTATTGGACAATTTTTTCTTTAGAGATGATATAAAATAACGGGGCTTGCGTCAAAGAAGTCTTATATATCTTTCATTTAAAATGGGTTTTTCTATGACTTTTCTCATTTAAGTGATGGTTCCCTAATAAATAAAAAGAAAAGCGTGTGTTGGTTGGTTAACAGTAATAGAAAATTATAGGAAAATTAAAATTTTAAACAATTCAAATACTTCAATTGAATGTCAAGCTTGATAACGCAAGTTTGTGACCTAAGTAAGGGCATTAAGATGTTGGAATGTCCTTTAACATGTGTATTAAAAAAATATTTCAATTGAATTATCCTTATTTATAAAGAATTTTGTTGGGCTAGAGCAAATAAATATCTTTTTTTTTTGGAAAACTTAATTCAATAATAATAAATAGTATTCTTCTTCAAAAAATAAAATAATAAACAGTATTAAAATTAAGGCTTATTAATAAATAGACCATTTGTTTTTTAAAAAAAGGGATTAAATTATAAAGAAATAACTTTATAAAAAAATTATAAAGAAATATGGTGCATAGTGAGAATTAAAAAAATGTATCAATTTTTCCCTTAAAAAAATGTATCAATTTTAAATTTTAGAAAAGTTGAAGACCAATTTGAAAAGGTTTAATAAATTTAACAAACCATATACATTTAATTTTTTTCAAAAAATTGAGACTGGTAAAATAGTCATTATTCTTACCGTTATTATTAATAATTTCTTATTCTCCAATTTTTCTAAAAAAAATATATAATGTTATTGTGAAAAGAATTTTGAGACTCCAGATTATCAATTATTTTTTTTCATGGGTGCGTCCACATTTATTATCTAATTTTAATTACGTTTTTTTTACAAAATCTAATTTTAAATACATGAAATATTTGTTTGATTTGACAATAAAAACGCAACTTGATTTTATTTCTGTTACAAAACCCAACTTAATTAACATTACCTTTCCTTTCATGCAATAATTGACCGTTTGGTCTAATAATTATATTCTAATAATACTATTTAGGTATGTTATAAAGTTTTATTATTAATGGCAAAATCAGAAATTATCAAAAGAGATTAGTGAAATTAAGAGAGATATAGAGTAGGTCAACAACAGGAATTGGCAAAATCTTAATTTGATTAATCTCTTTTGATAAAAACATATCTTAGAAAAAGAGATATAGAGATATATAATGCGTCAACAAAAGAGTCTAATAACGAAACTCTGAGCATCAAAAGATATTCAAAAAAAATTCTATTTATCTTTATATTACTCTTGTACAAAGCTAAAAGTATTACGTAAAACCTTTTGAGGTGATGGTAACTTCTCACTATGTTGTATAGTAAAACACATACTATCAAAAACTTATTTTAGATAGTAGAGTAGGCAAATGGGCACCAGCTCTATAACTCAATTTTCATTGACTCATGTTGTTCCATTGAGAGGAATGAGAGGCCAAGTAATTGTTGATTTATTAGCTAATTATTCCATTGATAGCAATGATGATTTTGAACAAGAATAAAAAACAAAATTCATGTGCAAATTATCAATCAAATGTTTAAATAATGAAGTAAAATATGAAGCTTGGATAGCTTATCTTGAGTTATTTGGTCATAAACTGTCAATTAAAACTTAATTACAAGTGTGAAAGTCTTAATCTCTATAGATATTTTGAAATAGCTAATAGATTAATTTCAAAGTTTGATGTGGTAGTTTTGGAATATATACCTTGACAAGAAAACATTCAAGCAAACGAATTAGCCCAAAATACTAACGGATATAAAATCATAAGAAAACACTTTCATAAGATTATTGAAGGTCAAAGAGCAATTTTATAATGCATTTTTCGAAACTTGAACACTAATGCATTAGAACCATGAGATTGGAGGCTAGAAACTGTTTCTAAACTTGAACACAACCATGAGATTAGAGGCTAGAAAACACATTAAGATGTCAAGTTATCAACATCAACGTCTTTCAATGCTCAAGCTAATGGACAAGTCGTTGACAAGATCTTGATTGATGCAATTAAAAAGCACATTAAGCAAAAGCCTCCAAATTGACATGAAATCCTAAGTCAAGTATGGTTAAGATGTTGTGTTGCCTATTGAATTGAATTTAGTATTAAATTTAAAGTTGCAGCAACAAAATGGCTTGCTAGTACAAAATTACATTAAAAATGATGCATAACAATTTACAAAGTCTAAAAGAAGAAGAGTTAGTGGCTTTAAACAATATTTGAAGTACTATAAACTAGTTATTCATGAATATAAAGTAACTTAGATCAATATTAAAAAGTATAATGACAAAACACTTGTTCAAGTTACAATTTAAAAATAAAAAAAAATGACAAATCAACCCAGGAAGAACTATTATAGCAAGTCTAGAAGAGTTTGAATGTTTTTTCATACCTGCCTCAACTTTGATCATATCGCTTCTTTAGAACAAAAACTTCAGCTTGAGAAAGATAATATGAAGCTAAAGTTGCAAAAACTCATACAAAAGTTGAGTACTCATTTTACGTAATGATTTTTACAACTTTAGCTTTCTTTATCTTTTTCAAGCTAGAGATTTTGCATGCATATGATAACAATTGCATGCTTCTCCTCCAAAAGTTTGATGATGTTGACACTGATGATGTTCCCTTTGTCACAAAGGTGATTTATGTGACTAATGGAAATGGGATGACAATCCTAAGTGTTTTTTTGGAAGTGTTGAAAGATGTGTTAATAAAAGGAACATTAGCATGAAGGTAGATAGAGACTAGTTGGATCATTCATATTTCATTTTATATTATCTCTATGGAATATATATTTTTGGATCAAAATCAGTATGTAATAAAATTTGTTAAGATGAAAATTGAAAAAAAAAATTAATACAACATTAAATTTTGAAAATGAAAAATATAATAGACTTTAAAAACATCAAATTTTGAAAATGTGGGACCTCCTCACGCTCAGACCCAATGGGCTTGAAGCGTGGCATTGCGGAATCCCAACGGTGGATCTTGAATAAGTTCTAATATCATGTTGAAATTTGAGGTCCAACTCATCCTTAAAAAACTAGCTTGTAAGGTGAAGAGTGTCTCCTTTTTATATAAACTTTTATCAAGAGTCATGTCTTACCGATGTGGGACTAAATCCACCCCCTCAAACTCAACGCAAGACAAGCCAACACAAGACAACAAGGGAAAATCGCAATAAAGGTTAGACTACCAACACACCCCATCACGCTTGGAGCGGAATTTCCAACAAACTTTTGAATATTCAATTTTCAATATACAAAAAGTTGAGGATAATTTTTTTTAACAATAATATTATGTTAGATACAAATACTCTTAATTGACAACCTATAAAAAAAAAAAAAAAAATTTTTAGACACACAAAGTATGTTCTACCTCTCAAAATGTTACGTCTCTTACCACTTGAATCAAACTAGTTACATGTTGGTACCTAAAGCTATATAGATTATTGAACAACTGGCAAATGACTATAAGTTATTAAGTGCTTGAGAAAATTTCCTATGAAGCATTCAATTTTGAAGCTGTTAGTTTGTCATTTTTTCATTAGAAAAGAACTCTCTAACTGTCCCTACGTTGCTTGCTTGTTTCAAACTCTTTTTCAATGACTCAACACATACACAAAAGCAAGCAAGACCATAAAGTTTACGTTCCTAAATTTGTTTGGTAAGTTTCAGAAAAGACTACATATTGTACATAATAGACCAACTTGTTGTCACATGAGGATAATAATTCCACATTTGGATCTTAGTCACTTTTGAGATGTATAAGTTCTATAATTTTTCATAGGAGTTATTTGATTTGATCCCTTCATATGATTAATATCCATCTCAAATTGTTTAATTAATATCACTTCATATAATTAATTAATATCCATTTCAAAAAAAGAAAGTGTTAGAACAACATTTTATTTCATCTCATGCCAAATTCATTCAACAATTTCATTATTTCAATCAACCAATCGTCCATAATCAGGAGAAAAAGAAAATCAAAGAAATGAGAAAATTGTGTATGCAAACAAGAAAGAGAAAAAAATATTAAAGAAAAAGAACTAGGATTGTTTTTTCTTCTTATTTTTTTTAATAACAAATGTTAGTAATTAATTGTTAGATTAATATTTATTTTTCTTCCAAGTTTGAATTCAAATTTTTATCACTAATAACAAATGTAGTGCTCGAGTCCAAATACTCTTCTCCATATTTAGTGTATCAGTTTCGCGTTAGATTTTTTTAAATAAATCTAAAATGAAAATTATTTTTTTGAAACCAAACCGACTCTTGCTTCCTATTTTTCAAATAAACCTTAATTTCTATTTTATATATTTTTGAACTTTGTTAAGTTTCCTTGATCAAAGAACTTTTCATGCATTCAAACACAACAGTTGAAGTGTTATGTTCACTTTTAAACATCCCTTCTGTTCTAGTCTGTAGCGGTTGCTTTAAGATGTGGAAACTTTAACTGAAATCTTAAGTATAAGATAGTGATATATATCAATAAAAATGTGTAGGTTTCTAACAACCATTTGGTGAGTAAAGCCATAACTAGAATTCCCTAGAAGCATTTTTTTCCTTCTCTACAATACTATACATTCAATGTTCATAGCATTTTGCCACTAAATTATATCTCCAAACCTCAATATTTTTATTTTTATTTTCATTTAGCTTAAGATTGATAATATCAAACACATTATTCACTAATGAAGCTTGTTATATCATCTTTTTGTGTTCTTGTATTAGTCTCTTATGCAGGTGATATATGTAATTTAACTAATTATTTATTTTATTAGTTTTTTCACTTTATATAAGTATTTAATTTCTTTTTTTTTTGTGTTTTTTTAATCATAGTTGCTTATGATCCTTTGGATCCAAATGGAAATATAACAATCAAATGGGATGTTATGTCTTGGACACCAGATGGTTATGTGGTAAGTACAAACTCCATTGCTACTTGTTTTATATTTTCTAAGCAAATTAAAATTCCAACATATATAGTTAGAGAATTGTTTGGTTCTTCACTTAAGAAAAAAAGCCCTTACAAAGTTCATAGAGTTTACATGATAAGCCATTAATTTAAAAGACTTGTAACTATCATTTTAGAGTTTTGTCGCCGTTGCGGTTTTTCCTGACTAAATTAATCTCTACGATTGCACGAGGTCAATATCTTGAAGAACAAAAATCGATAAACAAGACTCAAATATTGCATGGCTCATTTCAACTTTTCGTTCCTTATAAGTGTTTCTCGAAAAGTTTATCCCTACTAAGGTTACGATTGGATAAACAATTTAATAAAGCGCATATCATATACGTGTTTATGTATAAGTTATTTCTATAACAAAAGATAAAATTAGTCAATTCAAAGAGGCGCTAACTCTATCTCCTGTATATGATTATGCATTTTTTATTTATCAGGCGACGGTAACAATCCACAATTTCCAAATGTTTCGACACATAATGAATCCGGGATGGACCTTAGGATGGACATGGGCTAAGAAAGAAGTTATATGGTCAGTGACAGGAGCTCAAACCACAGAGCAAGGAGATTGTTCAAAGTTCAAAGGCAATATACCTCATTGCTGCAAGAAAATCCCTACAGTTGTAGACCTTCTCCCTGGTGTACCTTACAATCAACAGTTCTCAAACTGTTGTAAAGGCGGAGTCGTTGCAGCATGGGGACAAGATCCTGCAGAAGCTATATCAGCTTTTCAAGTTAGTGTTGGACAAGCAGGTACCTCAAACCGAACGGTTAAACTTCCGAAGAATTTCACTCTTTTGGCTCCTGGACCTGGTTACACTTGTGGCCCTGCAAAGGTTGTTCCTTCCACCAATTTCCTTACACCTGATAGGCGCCGAAAGACACAAGCATTGAGTAAGTTTCTCTAACTAGACAATCTCAATTTCTTCACTGTTTTTCACATAATGTTGTCAATCGTAAATCACAGAAAATAACGATCTGTTCAAATTCCTCCAAGCAACAAAAGGGCTGCGTGCCCGCTATAGCCGATATTTGATATCATTTTGTACCGGTGTTGTCAAATAACAGTGATAAAGATGCTATAGTGCTGTATCATAGATGAATCTGCTATGAAAGCTGCGAGGCTATCCTAGTTTTTCTATTGACAACGGTGTTTTCTATTAAACAGTGTATCGCGAAACAATAGCGATTTTTTCAAATTCTACTACCCTATTGCACTAAATTGCCGCTATGTAACAACATTGTGTCAACATAGACAATTCTAAGAGTCTCCTTTTGTTTTTATTTTATTATTATGCAGTGACATGGAATGTTACCTGCACATACTCACAGTTTCTAGCAAGAAAGAATCCAAGTTGCTGTGTATCTTTATCATCCTTCTACAATGAAACTATTACACCTTGTCCCCATTGTGCATGTGGCTGCCAAAACAAGAAAAACTGCGTAAAGTAAGTCTTATATTCCGAAAAAGTTCATGACGCTTTAAACATTAAAAAAAAAAGAATTTCGAAATTATTTAATCATTGTTGGTTTGTTATGCAGGAGTGAATCTAAGATTCTGAGCATGGTGGGAGTTCATACTCCAAAGAAAGACAATGAACCATTGATGCAATGCACTCATCACATGTGCCCAATTAGGGTTCACTGGCATGTGAAGACAAACTATAAGGACTATTGGCGAGTCAAAATCGCAGTAACAAATTTCAATTACAGGATGAATTACTCTCTCTGGAGTCTTGCAATTCAACATCCAAATCTTAACAATGTCACACAAGTTTTCAGCTTCAACTACAAGCCACTTGTTCCCTATGCATCCATAAGTGAGTGTCAGCATATAGATATCAAGTTTATTATCACTCGATAACTTTTAAGAAAACCAGACAATCATTTCGGTCGTTCAACGTGAGGCATTGTCAGTGTAGTTCCAAAATATATCAAAATTACCTTAGATGTCTCTTTTGTTAGTAATGTTGTGGACCAAACTGACTAACAAAAGACACATTTGGGTATCTTTTTGTAATTTTAATACATTCAAGGGCCTATTATGACAACGTCTCACACTTTTAACGATCAAAATTACTATTTACTTCTTTTAAGAATGACCATTTAAGCATTTTTTTTCATTATTATGCATGCAGATGACACTGGCATGTTCTATGGAATGAAATACTTCAATGATCTACTAATGGAAGCTGGACCAAAAGGAAATATTCAATCAGAGGTATTGCTTCAGAAAAACAAAGATACCTTCACATTCAAGCAAGGATGGGCATTTCCTCACAAGGTTTACTTTAATGGTGATGAATGCATGCTTCCTCCACCTGATACATACCCTTTTCTCCCTAATTCTGCCCCTGCAAGACTAGTTACCTTTAAGGCACTCATCCTCTCATTATTTTTACTGCTAGCAGTTTGGTGAATTGATGCATAAAGTGTCAGATATTTTAAAAAAAGGCAAATGTTAGTATTGTGTCAGAATAGTTTTCTGAACATTTTGAAGCTATGTATATCTACATAGAGATCATTTGACGATAGATATGAATACGTGAATCATTCTTTGAAAACACGAAGCCAAACTCAAGGTTGTGTTTTTTGATACACAAGCACTAAGCCAAACAATAATTTTGTGTCCGTTGAGATTGAAATTGTCTTATTTATTATTCTTTAGCTACTGACATAAATATTTGTGATATTGTTTGAAAGAACTTATAGAAACAACTTGCGACATAACTATAAACCGTTTTCAACTTATATCTATAAGCTCTCCAAGGACTTTGTCTAAAACATCAAATCAAGATGCTGTTATTGCAATGCTATAATTGATAATTAATCTCTTTTAGACGGTTTCTTTGGACAATACAAAATCCAAAAAACATAATATTTTCACATTAAATAGGGTTAGCTACATGGATCAAACAACGCATAACGCCATATCCTATCATAAATCATGTTTAACATTGAGGATGATATTCTGTTTGTGTTTCTTCTAATTACAGCACAAAATACAATAAGAATGTAAAACCAATAAATACATCATTACACAGGAAACAGAACTAGCAATGAAGTAGCAAATTCAACCGATATGCTGAAACTAAGTAACAAATCATAGGGAGAATGTGCTATTCTTGAATTGTCCATGGATGCTATACTTTGGTTTGGTTTGAATTCCAAAATGGTATCCCAAAATCAAGTCAAAACTTGTACGAACGCAAATTTTAGATGGCAGAATTGTGCGTACCACGGATCCAAACATTAAGAATATGCATGAAGTACCAAGGCTACCAACGAAGCCATCACCAAAGCAAGGAAGGAAACCTTTTGTTTGGAACCAGCATTAGGCAACCATGGATAAGCATCAGGTGGTGGCATCACACAGTTGTCGCCGTTGAAATAGATCCTTCGGGGAAAAGCCCAACCTTTATCGAAATTAAAATTTGAATCCTTTCGGAAAAGTAGCTCTGATTGTACATTACCAATAGGACCAGCTTGCATGAGTAAATCATTGTAGAATTTAACTCCCCAAAGCATTGCTGTATCATCTGTTAAAAGAAACATAACGTTCACACGGTGATTAGGATGAAAATTTAGAATATCACAAAGAAATTTGAAAAGCCCTTCATAATCTTAGGGCCTGATTGCATTAGCTTATTTGAGCTTGTCTACTGATATGAGTACTTGTGAGTCTGTTTGACAGAGCTTATGAAAATATTCCATGACCTATCTATAAGTTGTTTTCAACTTATCTTCATTAGCTGTCCAGGATAGCTTATAGCATATATAAAAAACAATTTGACTTTATTTTATCTTTTGTTATATAAATAGCTATACATAATCACTTATGTGATAATTGTGTGGTAAGTGTTTATACTTAAAGTGTTTAACTAAGCTGTTTATCCAAACAGGGTCTAAGAATGGTTGCCGAGTATACTACCAATAACTACACTTGATCTTAAACCATACACTATATTCAATTAAGTAAAAGAAACAATGATACATATTTTATGCCGATAATAAGATAGAAATCCTTGAATCTTACACAAACTTACTTATCGACCCGTAAGGAGTTATTGGTTTTGAGTTGAAACTGAAAAGTTGAGTCAGATTGTCAAAGTTTGGATGTTGAACAACCAAGTTCCAATCTGAGTAATTCATCCTGTAATTGAAGTTAGTAACAGTAACCTTTACGCGCCAATACTCCTTGTAGTTAAGCTTAATGTGCCAGTGAACTCGGATAGGACACATATGACTAGTACATTGAACCAAAGGCGTAATACTATTTTTCGGAAAGCCATTAACGACCGATGCCAAATGCGACGCACTTGGACTGTAACCACACAGAAAAAGGAAATGTGAGTGTATATTAATTTCGAGTAAATAGACATTTTAGTCTTTGAAATTGTAAGGGTCTGTCAATTTAATCCCTCAAATTTTCAAAAAAGCAATTTCATCCCCTTACAATTTCAAGTACTAAAGTGCAAAATATCAAATTTGAGGGACTACATTGACCAACCCGCTTAGAAGGAAATTATATATCAAGAGTAGTGATATCTTACTCTATACAGCTTCCTGATTGAGGTGAGTTGCCTTGGCAGCCGCATGAACATGTCGGGCAGGGTACAATAGTATCATTGTAGAATGATGAGAGGGCAACACAACAAGTTGGAGTTTGTTGAGCTAAAAATTGTGAATATGTGCATGTCACATTCCATGTCACTGCAAACAATCAGAGTTATGTTAAATTCTAAGTAAATAATATCTTGCTGAAAGGAAGTAAAAAAAACTATGCTCAAGGACCAGTTTTAAACTTAATCATAAAACTGATAAAATTATTACTGTAGTATAGTATTAGACTTTGGTATTCACTATTTAACAAACATTAGACACAGCTAATTGACAAAATTTGGTTGTAGTAATAGGAGGAAAGGAAAATAATCAGTGTCAAAAGCACTTATTTGAGCTTATGTGCTGGCATGAGCACTTATGAGACTATTGGAAGAGCTTATGATATGTTCATAACTTGTTTTAAGCTTTCTTTCATAAGCTCTCATGTTATTTTAAGCTTTCTTTCATAAGCTCTCATGGATATATGAAAACAGCTTATAGCTTATATGAAAACAATTTGACTTTATGTTATCTCTTATTATCGAAATACTATATACATAAGCACTTATATGACCAGCGCTTATGCTATAAGCGATTAACCAAGTTCTTCATCCAAACATGACCTAGATAATTATACTGAAAACTTAGGAAATGAAGATAAAAGATGATTAACTTACTAAGTGCTTGAGTCACTCTCCTTTTGTCTGGTGTTGTAAATTTAGTAGGTGTCCCAGTTTTTGCTCGTCCACATGTATAACCTGGTCCAGGTGCTTTCAGGGTGAAATTTTGCGGCAGTTTGACAGTTTTATTGGTCGTGCCAGCTCTACCAACAATAACCTGAAATGACGCAACTGCATTTGTTGGATCCTGTGCCCATGAGCTGAGTACTCCACCTTTGCAACAATTTGCAGTTTGTTGATTGTAGGGTGTTCCGGGAAGTAAATCTACGACCGTTGGATCTTTTTTACAGCAATGCGGGATGTTTCCTTTAAATTTCGAACAATCTCCTTGTTCAGTTGTCTGACTTCCTACCATGTTCCATATTACCTCTTTCTTTGCCCATGTCCATCCTAATGACCATCCAGGTGACGATATATGACGATACTGTTGGAAGTTGTTCATCGTAACGGTGGCCTATCCATTATCAATTGTTAGTTAGACATCAAAATAAGTAAGCATCAGTAGTATAGCAGCTTCGTCATGAAAAATGTGTTCCATTAAATTGAAAATCGATGAACTTTTTCTAATATTAATCGGTATGATATACTAAAAGAATGTACTCACAACATAACCATCAGCTGTCCAGCTTATGATATCCCATTTTATTGTGATATTCCCATTTGGGTCAAGTGGATCATAAGCTTCTGAAAGAAAGAACACCGACAAATTGTGATTAAACGAAATAATCAGAATAATCAATTTCAATGCAATTTTTTTTGTAAACAAGCAAGAAAAAAATAAAAAATTGAACATGGTAAGCCAAACACCATGTTTACTCCTAATCTAATAAAAAGAAAAATATCCAAATTTGCATAAAAATCACCACCAAGGTTTTAAATCGCAGTTAAGGTCGCGGTTCAGTCACGTTCATGATCCTTAATATTAACATAGAATTGCCAGTAAACACTACTAATAAAGCCCTCCAATCTCGGTGGCCTTACGAGGCAGGGTTTAAAATAAAGGTTCAACCGCAATCTGGGCTGCAACATAATGCATATGTTTGGATTGAGGGTGAGTTCTGCAAAATCATAGTGACAATGTGATTTTGGGAAGCTCAAAAGTGTAGCTTTAGCCAAAATCAAGGCGATTCACCGTGATTTTGTCATTTCACCATCAATCCAAACATGCACCGACAATTTATTATCTTGCAGAATCCGCAACTCGACCTTCAATCACATTTCACAATTCTCCGCAATATAAAAAATTGTGGCACGACCGCTATTTAAAACCCTGACCTTAAAATCATGGTGACATAAAAAAACATGTGGGGCAACCCTAACAATCACATAATCATCCACATCACAATCACAATTGACCCTTTTTCAGAAAACCCTTTTCCACCACATTTTCAACAACATGAAAGATCAAAACTTCACATCAATCTCATAACAAACAGTAATGTTCACAATCACCATCAAATTAAAACACAGAAATGAAAGGCCACAAACAAAACAAAAAAAAACAAAAACATTTTTGTTACAAAAACAAATTAAAACAAAACAAACCCATGAATCAAAATTATATAAGGAATAAAAAGATCAAAACTTTAATGAAAGTAATTATATAAAAAAAAAAAACTGCATTACATAAATATAAGAAGGTGATGAAAAAATAAGAACCTGTTGAAGTGTAGAACAGTGTAAATATCAGGAACGTAAACATGCATGGACAATGTTTAAGGAAATGGAAGAACATCATTGTTTTTGTTTATGTTATTGTCGGAGTTGTGTGACAGTGTCTCTCTGAAACAGAATCAGAATTGTTGTCAAATCAAAACACTTGAAGAGAAAGAAAAATAAACAAATAAATAAGTGAATAAATAAATTAACTAATAATGGAAATAAGACTATAAGAGAGAGAAAGTTTTATAGAGAGAGAGAGATACGCGGGTAAGCTGAGTCAGGAGAGTTTATGTTGTGTACAGTTGGCAATGTGAGTTTGAAAGTGGTATCTGAATGTGGTGTGCAAGTACACCCATTGGGGAGGGACTTGCTTAGGTAGGCTATGATCCATAAAATTTCATCAAAGTTTATAGTTTTGATTCATATGTGAGAGTTGGAATTTTTTTTGGTCACATATGAAAATGGTGGACCCTGTTCATTATGTAACTCCGCTCGAAATATCGATATTATTGAATGCACATTTTTGTTTGGATTCAGATATAAAACTTTATAGATATGAGTTTAGGTTTTAGACGGTACTTCATTTTTTACTTGAAAGTTTAGATAAGTTGAACTTCGAAACTCATCAGGGTCAGAGAGATCTTAAGGTTCAACGAGCTTTAACAAAAGTCCTTACAAATCATTTATCAAAGAGATCATGACATTGACAATCGAAGTTGAACTCCAAACTTTGTGGATAAATCAACTTCTTATCAACCGAGTCAACCTTCATTAAAAGTTTTAAATGATATTTGTCATTTCATCGTTTGTTTAAAAAAATATATATTTATCATTTTCTACGGGCAGAAAATACAAAATATGACTAAAAGACAATTATTTTATTTCCTATTTAAAAAAAAAAATTCTAACTAACTGAATTACTGAAAAAATTACTTTTTCCTTTTAAAAAATTTTGTTATAAAAAATCAAAATAGTATGAAATAATTTTTATTCCAAACAAAAGACGAATGCCTGGTTTAAGGTTGGAACCAACTAAATATGCTTTATTTGTTAGAATTTTTATTTTTTTTCAAAACAAATAGAAAAATAATAATTAAAAAGTGACTTTTTATAATACTCAGGACATGTATCTTAACCTTGAAACTATTGTTAAAAAAACCGTGACCCTTCAAAGTTCAAAGAAGGTTGGAATGAGGTAGAGACTATATAGGGAGGTTGTTGAGGAAGGAAGGGTGTACTTTGTGGCGTGGAAGAATGTCACTTTCATTACATTTTGTCATTACTTATAAGATAAGGAATGATGTCCATTGCACATAGGTGACATTTTGTATATTACTATATTTGTATGTTTGAGTGAAAAATAATCTTAATTATTTGAATTTCTGTCATGATGAATGTCTAGTTCAAGGTTTATCAACTGTACATTTTGTAAAAATAAATTGTTTAATTTTGTAATTATTACTAAGTCTCTCAAGTAATGAATAAATGTGTGATTAAAAATAATTAAAAAAATGCAACCTTCCCACATAGTCTCTCTCTACCTTATTCCAACCTTGTTTGAACATTGATGCGGCCAGGTTATTTAACAGTAGTTTGAAGGTTAAGATACATGTAATCGGTATCATGAAATGACACTTTATTTTTTTTAAAAAAATTTAGGTACAATTTACGTGCTTTTTGTATGATTTGTTATATCTAAAAAAAATTATAATTTTAGTTAAGAATTATACGAAAAGTATCTAAAGAATTGTATCTAAATTTTATCCGATTTTTTATTCTTTTTCGATTTATTTTGAAAGAAATCAAATAAAGTAGACTTATTTTTAAATTATAATTTTTTTAATTTATATAAAATAGTTAAATACAAAAAATACCACGATACTTAATAATTTCTCTAAAAAAAATGATATTTAATAATTAGATGATGAATAGGTATCCAACCAGACTCCATATTACTAGAATATTCATTTTTTTTTTGGAACAAAGAATTTTAAAAGGAAAAACTATTGACGGGTGCTAGTCACACAAAAAAAAAAACAAGTTACACTCCAGAATGATTAATATACCCCTAAGTTGAACATAAGTAAACTAAATTTACATTAACCTAAATTGAACATAAGTAAACTTAATTTACATTGAACATAAGTAAACTAAATTTACATAACCTAAATTGAATAAGTAAACTGAATTTACATTAACTGAACATAAGTAAACTTAATTTACATTAACCTAGATTGAGTAAACTGAATTTACACTAACCTCTTATATCTAGATTGAACGTAAGTAAACTAAATTTACATTAACCTAGATTGAACATAAGTAAACTAAATTTACATTAACCTAAATTGAACATAAGTAAACTTAATTTACATTGACATAAGTAAATTAAATTTACATTAACCTAAATTGAACATAAGTAAACTGAATTTACATTAGATTGAACATAAGTAAACTGAATTTACATTAACCTAGATTGAACATAAGTAAACTGAATTTACATTAACCTAACCTAGATTGAGTAAACTGAGTTTACACTAACCTCTTATATACGTGTAAACTGAATTTACACTAACTTAGATTGAACGTAAAGTAAACTAAATTTACATTAACCTAGATTGAACATAATAAGTAAACTTAATTTACATTGACATAAGTAAACTAAATTTACATTAACCTAAATTGAACATAAGTAAACTTAATTTACACTAACCTAAATTGAACATATCTCATACCAAATCAAATAATAAACAAATAGAAACTCATTGAAAATGAAATTCATGAAATTCACTAACCTTTATGAATATAGTACAGATCAATAACAAAGATGTTGATTCAGATATTGGTTGCACATCTATGGTGAATTTGTGGATGAAAGGGGGTAAGGGTTCAGAATGATCATAAAAGATGGGTTTTTAAAAATTTACATGAAGAGGGCAATTTTGGTATTATTGTAAAATTTTAAATAAATTTGGGTGTAACTAGTTTTTTTTTGGGTGTGACTAGCACCAGTCAAAACTATTTTTTCAATAATTTTGTTAATTGAAACATTTTTAAAATAAAAAATTTCTTTAAATAAAATTTAGTATTTACTAGTTGCACAATTCAATTTAAAGAGTGATTTCGTAAGACTTAGTTCAAATGACAATGACAATATTATTATATCAGATACTTTCATTAATATTTGTCACATGTTTGAATCCGAGACTTCATAATTTATTTTTTTGACAAAAATAAATGATATTCATTCATTCAAATTGATAGAGTACATTGATACAATGTAAATTCGCTAAACTCATAACATCTACGTTACAAGTATAAAACAACAAAGTAAAATAGCCTACACAAATGACTAGATTCAAGTTTTCGAAATACCCATGTCTCTAGATCTGCAACGTGAAAAACACCAAAGTCGTTGATTGGATATGCACAGGATCGAATCTGATATGACATTCTGAACCAAACAAACACCTGAACGAAATAAGAAAGACAAACAACGTCACACAAAGACGACGAACAAATCAACATCGCACTAGGACGATGAAATAACAAAATAAAAACGAAATATATGTAAATATCACTTATTTCAATAAAAGGAAAGGAGAAAAAACGAGTTAGATAGTGATCTTGGATCAAATTGAAAAACTAGGGTTTTGACGATGACTTACGAAAGAGAGAAAGAGAAAAGTATTCGTTTTAGTTGTGAGACTTCGTAATTGTGTGAGTAATTTATTATTGATGTTTGTCATTTCGTCCGTCGACCGAAAAACAAAAATCTAAGTCCTCTCAACTCAAGGATCACAGGAAGAAAGAGTGAACTAACACAACCAAGTTAGCAAATAAAATTCTTTCTCTACACACAAGAGACTGAAAAACTATGAACTTTGGTGAAATTCTTGTACTCTAGCCTAGCCAAGTAAGTCACTTCCAAATTCCAATGCCCCCTCCAACATTTTTTTTGTCAGGTAATTTAGTGGTTAAAATTATCCTTTTTTAAGGAGAATAAGTGGGGTATCTGGGGTTCGAACCCCGACCCCTGCATATAACAATACATGTCCCTATCAACTGAGTTAAGTTCACGGGGACACATTTTTTTTACATGTGCTAAATCAAATCTGGCTCAAATGACAAACGTAAACATCTATTAACCATTTATTTATTTTTTTGACAAATCTATTAACCATTTATATATTAAACTTATTTATATATGTAAAAAATATATTTATTTATTGTTTGTTTGATTCTTTGACTTCCAGTGTTCTGATCAGACAACAATTCTCATCCTGTAAACTGTTTGTGTGTGAGAGATACTGTCACAACTCCGACAAAAACAAAAACAATGTTGTTCATCCCTTTCCTTAAACATTGTCCATGCATGCTTTTGTTCCTATTGTTTACGTTGTTTTACACTTCAACAGGTTCTTATTTTTCATGCTTTCTTCTTCTTATATTTTATGTAATGCTGAATTTTTTATTTTCATTAAGATTTTGAACTTTTTATTCCTTCTGTGTTTTTTATTCATGGGGTCGTCCTGTTTTAATCTCTTTTGGAACCAATTATATATTTTTTTTGTGCGTGTTTTTATTTTAATGGTGTGAATGTGCACCTTAGTGTTTGTTATGAGATTGAGGAAAAGTTTTGTTCTTTCATGCTGTTCAAAATGTGGTGGAAAAGGATCAATTGTAATTGCGATTTCATGCATCCTAGGGATTTGGTTGTGAAGACATTTTATGTGAAGTCATGAGTTCGAACCCAGTTCACCACATCTTTTTAGTGTGTATTTGTTAGCAAAAGCGAAAAATTCTGTGGCCATTGTTAGGGATGCCCCACATGTCTCCACAAACCTAAGGTCAAAGTTTTAAATAATGATCGCGGTAATAGTTGCAGTAACATGTACAGTCACGTCACAATCTTTGATATATAAAGAATCGCGCTGAAATGTGACCACAATTACGGTCGGGTTGTGTAGCATAAAAGGTGGTTTAATTTCATATAATGATTGCGGTAATAGTTGCAGGAACATGTGCTGTCACGTCACAATCTTTGATATTATAGAGAATCGCGCTGAAATGTGACCACAATTATGGTCGGGTTGTGTAACATAAAAGGTGGTTTAATTTTATAAACAGGTCATTGACTTGAACAAAATATTTGCTTGTTTATTTTCTCTGTTCTTTACCATAGAAAGTCCAGAAACTTTGTGTCGCACACAATTTATATTGTACTTTCCATCGTTCATTGCTTTGCTGTTTAATTTGCAGTATACTTTATTTCTTGATTACTTTATTTCCTTCATGTTAATTTACACTTAATCACTTCAATTTGTCTATGTTTTTTCTTTCGGAAGCTTATGATCCGCTTGACCCACATGGAAATATCACAATCAAATGGAATATTATAAGTTGGACACCTGATGGTTATGTTGTGAGTACATTGATTTACTCTATCACCTATTAATATTAATATTTAGTAACATTTTACTATTTAATGGAACACATTTTTGTGATGGAGCTGCATGTTCACACCAGTTGCTCACAATGTGTTATGCATCTATTCTTACTTTGAAAACAGAATTAGGAAAGTGGTAGGGTTTGAATTTTAGCTCACACTTTTTTTTTTTTTACCGAAACCAACTTAACTGATATCATTGGTTAAAAGAGGTTTAGTACAAGGAGGACAAATCTCAAAAACATGGTGACTAGACCAAGAATATGCCGCCCTAGCAAGTGTATGAGCAACCATGTTCGCTTGTCGCCTAGCAAACTTTATGTCAAAGTCGGAATGTGAAGCTAACATAGAAATAATATTAGAAACTATGACATAAAACTCAGAAGCTCCAAATCTGTGGGAAGAAATACAGTCCACTAGAGTATGGGAATCCGTCTCAAAAAATCATCTTTCTCCACCCTTGATGCATATCCAACCAACCGAATTGCTTCCATGAACACCAATGCTTCATCCTGAAGAACCGTCCACTGAGCATGTTTCCACGTCGTTTGGGCTAGCACAAACGTGCTCTCAGTGTCGTGAACACAACATACAGTAGCAGCTGTACCATCAGCTCTATGAAATGCCGTATCAACGTTGCATTTCAGCCATCTGAAGCTCGGCCTCTCCCAACGCTGTTGCGCACCCAAACTTGCCCCTGCAGAGTGATTCAAATCCTGCACAGTTCTGACTTCTTTCCATTACTGCCAGCTGCTCAATGCCTTCCTCCCTATGTCGGATGACGACGCAGGGACCTCGTTCCAAAACAGGTCATTACGGGCGGACCAAATATGCCATAACAGAATTGCAAACCTCCCTGCTGTGTCTGCACTTTCCTTGCTGCAGATACTAAAAATCAGCTCTCCCAAACTGTTGTTGAACCATGTAGTTGAACCAACTTAGCTCGCGTTGGAACACAGCCATGACAGATCCGCCATAGCAAATTGCGAGCCTTATGCGGTGCATTAACTTTCCACAGCTTATTCCACTCACCAGGCACATGATATTGATACAATGGTACGATTCCCCACACAGCAATACGGTATCCGGTCTTCACCGAGTATAGACCATTGCGCTTCTCTTGCCACAACACTTTGTCTTCCTGAATCGAGCCAAATAAGGGAGTTTCCAGAATAGCACGCACCCCTTCAACAGAAAACAAATCGACTATTTTATCAACATCTCTTCTCTCATTCAATCATCAAATCGGGCAAAAACATATGATACACACCTTGATTTTAGGGCAACTATTATAGCTTTTTCAAGTGTGTATTTACAATTAAAATTGTAACATAATTGAATAAAATCTTATAAGTAAACGAGTTTATTTATTGAGTCTAATAACCAACCATATTATAGTGCATATAAAGGTTTACAAAAACGGCAAATTGTATTGTACCATCTCATTACATCATTATATTACTTTATTGAACTTGTTTTCACTATGATAATATATTGAAATGTGATTCTCTCCAAAGGTGTAGTCCAGTACGTGTTGGGACACTAAAGGAGTATTATGTAGAAGGTCTAAGGTTCGATATCTACTGCTAACAAGTTTCCTCTTTGTCTAACAGGCTGTTGTTACAATGAACAACTTCCAACGTTATCGTCATATATCGGCACCTGGATGGTCATTAGGCTGGAATTGGGCAAATAACGAGGTAATATGGGCCATCGTGGGAGGTCAGACAACTGAACTAGGAGATTGTTCAAATTTTAAAGGAACCATCCCACATTGCTGTAAAAAACATCCAACAGTCATAGACTTACTTCCAGGGACGCCTAATAATCAACAAATTGCAAATTGTTGCAGAGGCGGTGTTCTTAGCTCATGGGAACAGGATCCAATAAATGCGGTTTCAGCATTTCAAGTCAGCGTCGATAGAGCTGGTACAACTAACAAAACTGTCAAACTGCCGAAAAATTTCACCTTGAAAGCACCTGGACCAGGTTATACATGTGGGCCAGCAAAAATTGTGAAACCTACTAGATTCATAACACCAGACAAAAGTAGAGTGACTCAAGCACTTAGTAAGTTAATCATCTCTTATGTTCATTTCCTAAGTTTTCAGTATAATTTTCTAGGTCATGTTTGGATAAACAATGCAATTAATCGCTTATAGCATAAGTGCTAAGTACTTATGTATACAGTATTTATATAATAAAAGAATATAAAGACAATTTTTTTTCATATGAGCTATAAGTTGTTTCCATATATCCCGGAGGGCTTATGTAAAAGGCTGAAAACAACTTATGAAGAAGTCATAAGGTTTTTCATAAGCTCTTCCAAATAGTCTCATAAATGTTCATGCTAGCAGATAAGCTCAAATTAGTGTTTATGACACTAATTTCTTTCTGATCCTCCTGTTACTTAAACCAAATTTTGAAGATGAGTTGTATAGCCGACGATTGTTGAATTGTTAATACCAAAATTTGATACTACAGTAATCATTTTATCATTTTTAAGATTAAGTTTAAAACCGGTCCTTGAGCATAGTTTTTTTTTTTCTCCCTATCAGCAAGATATTATGATTTACTAAGACCTTAACATTACTCTGATTTTTTCAGTGACATGGAATGTGAGATGCACATATTCACAATTTCTAGCTCCGAAAACTCCAACTTGTTGTGTCGCTCTCTCATCATTCTATAATGATACTATTGTACCCTGCCCAACATGTTCATGCGGCTGCCAGGGCAACTCAGCTCAATCAGGAACCTGTATAGAGTAAGATTTCACTACTTTTGATATATGATTTTCTTCTAAACGGGTCGGTGAATTAACTCCCTCAAATTTGATATTATATATTTTAGTCCTTGAAATTGTAAAGGGACTAAATTGCTATTTCACAAATTTGAGGGATTGAATTGACTGACCCTTACAATTTCAATGACTAAAATGTCTATTTACTCGAAATTAACATTATACACTCACACATTTCCTTTTTCTGTGTGGTTACAGTCCAAGTGCGCCGAATTTGGCCTCGGTTGCAAACAGCTTTCCAACGAATAGTACCATGCCTTTGGTTCAATGTACTAGTCATATGTGTCCTATCCAAGTTCACTGGCACATTAATCTTAATGACAAGGAGTATTGGCGCGTAAAGGTCACTATTACTAATTTAAATTACAGGATGAATTACTCAGATTGGAACTTGGTTGTTCAGCATCCAAACTTTTACAATCTGACTCAACTTTCCAGTTTCAACTACAAATCAATAAGTAAGTTTGTGTAAGATTTTCAAAGATTTGCTATCTTATTATTGACATAAAATACGCATCGATGTTTCTTCTACTTAATTGAATATAGTGTACAGCTTTAGGTCAAGTGTAGTTATTAATAGTATACCTGACAACTATTCTTAGGTCCTGTTGGATAAACAACTTAGTTAAACACATAAACTCTTATCACACAATTATCACTAAGTGATTATGTACAAGCTATTTATATAACAAAAGATAACATAGTTATTTTTTTTGTGTATGCTATAAACTATGTTGGACAGCTAATGAAGATAAGTTGAATACAACTTATAGATAGGCCATAAACTATTTTCGTAAGCTCTATCAAACAGTCTCACAAGTACTTATATCGGTAGATACACAAACCCTAAGATTATGAAGGGATTTTCAAATTTCATGAGTAGTAAATTTCTGTGATATTCTAAAATTTCATCCTAATCACTGTGTGAACATTATGTCTCATTTAACAGATGATGCAACAATGATTTGGGGAGTTAAACTTTACAATGATTTACTCATGCAAGCCGGTCCTACTGGTAATGTACAATTAGAGCTAATTTTCCGAAAGGATAAGAGTTTTACTTTCGATAAAGGTTGGGCTTTTCCCCGGAGGATTTATTTCAATGGCGACAACTGTGTGATGCCACCACCTGATGCTTATCCATGGTTGCCTAATGAATGAGTAAATCATTGTCAGACGGTCTGGTCTATTCGCACCCTTACATGAGATGATACTAGATACCAACCTCATTGTGTTCATTGTACAAAGAAATAGTGGCAAACAGTTTAAGACATTGATCCTTGGAAAAAAAATCTGTATTTGCTCTTAAAAACCGCCATAGGCATTCAGCGAGTAGCTTAACATATACATGCATGTAAAATAAACAGATATTTTAACTACCTCGAGTAAAAACAAAATCATTTTTCCAGTTGATGGAAAACTATTTGTATTGATTTGATTGTCAATGGAATTATTACTATTATCAATATTTTTTTTTGACAAATTTGAAACTATTACTATGTGGTAAAATGAGGAAGGAAATGAGAAGCTATGTGAATGGAAGGTGATTCTTTTGATGTGGTCAAGGCTTTGAAGTTTCCTATCGATGATAGTTCTTACTTTGTTTTGGTGATTAATGATTGTAAGAGTCTTAGATGTTTGTTTTCTTCGTTTTTAGTTTCTCATGTGCGAAGAGTTGTAACGTTATTGCTCATTATCTAGCTAAGTTTGCTTTAGTTTCAATTGATTTTGTTTGGATTGAGGAAAATTCTCCTTGTATTGCTTCTATTGTCGCAATGGACAAAATACATGAGATCGAGCGCGAGGTCATTTCCATAATGATGAATCATCATTTTCCTTAAATCATTCGTTCACTATAAATATAGGAAATGGATATCCCACGGTTACATCAGGAATATGTATCTTGATGTAACTGATTAGGTCCGTTCGATTGTAAATAAGTGGTTGAGATCATTTTACTGTGTGAAAACGTGTTCGAAATCATAACCGCCCAATCTAAAATATACGGCTGAGATCCACTACAGCGTGGAGTTTCTACATCAAGGAATCCAAGTCTATAAATCTTGCAAAATGTATACATTTTCTATCCCATCATGCCTTGACTTCCACTCATTTTCATATTTGGTTAAAGGTTGGAGTACTTGAAGGTACCGAGCGCAAATACTTTAAAAAAGAAAGTAATTGGATCCAAAATGAGAAGGAGTAATAGTCTTTTATGTCCTCGCGTTAAAATAAGAAAGGGTAATATTAACCATTCCTTCGCGTTAAAATATTCAATTCCATAGTGTCATATCAATCCTCAATATATGTGAGGTTATATCAATATTTATAAAGTACTTGTATGATTTCCATAAAAAAAAAAAATTATTTTCAAAATTGAGGGACTACTTTAAAAAGACAAAAGGAGTATATTCTCTTTTCTTTCATTCTTCTTCTCTTCCGTATAACAACAAGGGTTTAATAGTAATAGTAATAGTAATTCTTCATCTTCTTCTTCTTCTTGAACACGCAAATTCAATTCATAAACTCTTCAATTTCCTGCAAAATCTCAACACACGCTTCTTCAATGGCTGCTCCCGAAATCAACTGGGACAGGTATTACGCTATTTCCTTTCTTCATTCAATTTTTCAATCTTTTTCTTAATTCGCAATTCAATTTTCTTTTTCTCTTTTTCTTTACTTCTATATTAGATTACGCTTTTCTGAATGTGTCAAAAAAATCGAACAAAAATTACAATAAATAAAGAAATATATATGTTGACTCATAAAAAATGTAGTGATTAGTGGTAATAATAACTATTTAATAATGGTTATTATAAGGTGGAAATGTAGTTGTAATTAGTAGTAATAATTGTTTTTTTTTTTTTTTAGTGAATAAGAAGATACACTTATGTTCAAGATTCTAGGTTGAAGTTCAATGCGGCTAGCTTCTTGAATAGCTATTGGATTTTTTTATTTACTATATTGAGAATATGATTTTAAACTGTGAATTATGGCGGAAAATTGTGAAAATTTTAAGTGATATTTTAAAAATTGAGCCGAATGGTATGGTTCAATTGGTTGAATGGTGAACCGTCACTATTACGGTTTGGTTATCGTGGTTTCTTCTCAGTTCAGACAGTTTGAAACAGTCAAAATCGTGCCACGTAGGTTTTGCTGGATTGATGTTTTGTTCGGTTGATAAAACATTGATTTTTGTGTTTATGTGTATAATTATAGATGCCTCCCTTCTTTTTTATGTATTCTTATATGTTCAAATCATCTGTGGAAGCTAGATATTGGTGGGGATTGTTATTAATATTTTTTCCGTAATTTTTTCTACATAAGTAATTGCAACTGCAATAACAATCGCAATTAAAAGATTGATTGAAATAGTTCAGATTTGTGTGTGCGCTCGCGTGCGTGTGTGTGTAATTTTCGATGCCCCACTTCCCTTTTTCTATTTTATTCTTATATGTTCAAATAATCTGTGGAAGGTAGATCTTGTGGGGGTTGAAAATGAATTGCATTGGCTTGCCATCAACATTTTTTTTATAGTGCTTATAATGAACTAAGCATTGTGAAGCTCCTTATCCTTATTATGTTCACGTGTATGTTTTCTGTAGGTTAGATAAAATAAAATACTATGTAGTGGGAGCTGGACTCTTTTCGGGTGTTACTGTGGCACTCTACCCTGTCTCTGTTGTGAAGACTAGGATGCAGGTTGCTTCAAACCATACTGCAGAGAGAAGTGCATTGTCTGTTGTGAAAGGATTACTCAAGACAGATGGCATTCGTGGTTTGTATAAAGGGTTTGGCATTGCCGTCACCGGAGCAATTCCTGCCAGAATCATATTTCTCACTGCCTTGGAGACCACAAAGGCGGCTTCCTTCAAGATGCTTGAACCATTTAAACTATCTGAAACTACACAGGCTGCCATAGCAAATGGCATTGGTGGCATGACATCGTCGATCTGTGCACAAGCTGTGTTTGTTCCAATTGACGTGGTACGATAATTTGTTCTGACTGCCTTTATTACACTTTGAAAGTTAAAAAAAATGGACTCGTTGATGGTTGTGTACTTTTGTATGATACTTACATATGGAATATTGTGTACATTTTAGTCATATGCTGTTAATTTAGTTATTTTGACAGTGCAATGTGGGAAACAATCTTTTAAGTCTGTTTCTAACTATGTCAGATATTGGAATTTGAAATATATTCACTGATACTTTTTCTCATGTGTGCTTTGTGATTTTAGCTGCAAAACTTGTATCTTTACTTTCAAACACTATTTGGCACCCTTATTTTGATTCAAGCTCGAGTTTGGCAGTGTATCCTTCTGTTTGATAGTTGAGGAAAATAATTAAAATGGTATGTTTAGTTCAATAAACCTTATGCATCCAAATTTTTTGAAGGTCTGAAAGCAATGATGTACGTTGATGTGCTTTATTTGCAGACATAAGGTGGTATTCTGTTTTTACTAGCAAGCGTTTTCGGTCTATGTTGTCTCGGTTGCTTCTTTATGGGTGATAATACCTGCTCAAATGAGATGAGAAAAATATATTCTCATCAGTATGTTTATTCTTTTTGTTTTTCCCTGTCTTGAATCGTGGCAAGTAAATTCCTTATGATGTTCATTTTTATGCCCGCTGATTTTCTGATTGATAAAATATATGTATTTTTCTTTTAAAAATATCGGATAATTGTATTTTTTCTGAAGCTCTCTCACAATGCCTTATAAAAAAAGAATATTAGACGGACCTTCATAACAGCTAATCCATACAATAGGATTACAAGTCTCAACTGATATAGAGCTTTGTATTTTGCATCACATCATAAAACTCCATATGAATTTAATGTCATATTATTCTTAGTTTCTCTTCTCTCATCTTCTACCTTATCCAAATGTTATAACTTCATCAATTCTCATATGCTTATTACCTTTACATTGAATGATTTCCAGATTAGCCAAAAGTTGATGGTGCAAGGGTACTCAGGCCATGCCCAGTATAGTGGGGGCTTGGATGTTGCTCGTAAGTTGATAAGGTCTGAGGGAATTCGGGGGTTATACCGTGAGTTTGGTCTATCTGTCATGACTTATTCGCCATCTAGTGCTGTTTGGTGGGCAAGTTACGGCTCAAGTCAACGCTTCTTATGGAGGTGAGACATGGTAATGAAATGAATAAGAGTATTAAATTTAGGTTGCTTTTGTATTACCTTTTCCTTTAGTTTCTATATTGTATCAATTATCAAATGATTATAAAAGCAATGTCTATAGAGATTCCGTCTATTAATCTACTGCTAGGCCATTAGGTTATTATCCCATTTGTAGCATTTGTTTGTTGACCTATGTAGCACCGCTAATCAGATTGTAGGCGTTTCTGGTGTCCTGTATAACTTTGTACTCCACTAACCAGTTAGGTTACACATGATATATGTAACTTTCCGAAATAGCTCATATATCTGATTTCGTTGTATTCCAAGGACATGGCAAAACTGCCTAAAATCAAATACAGATTTTGAAGTTTAGCCTTGCCAGATCATGTAATGGATTATTCAGCCTCAAAGGATTGAGTTACACTGCTTGAAATACATGAATTTGTACCTGTGTTGAACTGAGGAAAGTTGAAAAAACATTTGACTGAGAAAACCTATCAAAATCTTGAACCAAATTTACCCGAGATTAGTTTTTATTTTTTTATTTTTTCCGTTTTAAACTATTATTTTTGTACTGGTGGGTTTATGATTAACTGAGCAATAAAATTTCAGTAGATCAGAGATGCATGCTATCAGTATTAAGGAGAATATTCACTGGTTTCTTTGGCAGATTCTTAGAAGACGATGTCAAATCTGAGAAAGGTACTCCTAGTCTGCCAAAGATTGTTTTGGTTCAGGCAGCAGGGGGTATCATTGCTGGTGCTACTGCATCGTGCATTACAACTCCGTTGGATACAATCAAGACTCGGTTACAGGTATTCATAACCTTATTGGTTGTTATATTTTTACTGTTTTCAGTCTTTCCCTCTCTCTCTCTCTCTCTCTCTCTCTCTCTCTCTCTCTCTCCCTCTCTCTCTCTCTCTTGTATATCCCTGTAGACAGCAGTTTTCTTCTCACTTTCTCTTTCTCTGCATGTTCTTCTATTATCTTTTAGTAGTTTTAGATATTATGAACACAGACACTAAATCATGTATTGCCCCAGTATAAATTTGGTGACTGTACAAGTTCTCTCTCTTTGAAATAAATTAAGCAATGACAACTACAATGGAAAACATTTGAAGTAATTTACTACTATTATTATGTAATACCAATTATATTTACTTTAGCTCGTCAACCGACTCCTAATTTTTTCTGACTCAATGGCTTGCACCACAGGTGATGGGACATGGAAAGAAAAGCTCTGTTAAACAAGTTGTTAAAGAATTGATCAGTGAGGATGGTTGGAAAGGTGTCTATAGAGGATTAGGTCCAAGATTTGTCAGCATGTCAGCATGGGGTACTTCAATGATACTGGCTTACGAATATCTGAGTAAGAATTCTTGTTCTCTGATTAGATATTGTCTGCGTTCATAAGCTTGTTTGCTTATTATGTGCATTCAACTATTCAAACAAATATTTATTTTAAATTTAGTTATTGACTTGTGAGTATTTGATTAAAACTCATGTCTGGTGCATTCAAATATTGAAATAGTTCAAATAATCATCGACTTGGTTATTTCTTGATTTTGTATTACCACATCCCAGTTTTGTGGTTCTGAGATATGTTTATACATTGTGATTCAGCTTAAAATTATATGCATGCCAGATAGGTGTAATTCAACCTTATATTCAGATAATCTGCCATACTTTACCTTTTGGAAGATAGTTTTTTTTTTTACTTATAATTTTGTTTGTATGAAGATATTGGCAGTAAACAAATCGAGCATACTTTGAATCTTCCTGTATATTACTATCGTTTATGTATGCTAACATTTTTAACTCGTTTTTAACTGTATTTCATTTTCTGTTCACTCAGAGCGCCTATGCGCAAAAGATGAAGAAGCGTTTGGTCAGCAATCTGGTATTGTTTCAACTGATTAGCCAAGATATGGTCCCAAACTATGTAAATTGAGTTCCTTTTGTGGGATGAGTTGATTTTGGATAATGGATATGCACACAATAGCTTATGCTCCTACAACTTGATCATTGGATTTGCTGCTGAAATTTAAGCAAGCAGCTTTTGTAACTGATTTTTCAGGAAATAATCATTGGATTGGATGAATAGATTGATATTTTTCCTATTGGAAAAATATTATTTTCATTTTTTTAGACAATTACATTGGATTAGGTGTATTCTTTTCTAACATTGTTATGAGTTAATTAATGTACAATGGGAGGAATGAGACTGTACATACAAAAAAACTATGCATGTTTGTTTTTCCTCTTCCCTCTAAATGTGTAGTAATTGTATTTCTTAGGTAGACAAATTACAGAGTTGTTATTGATAGTAAATCATGTACAAATATTTATAGAGGAAATAGCCATAGACTTCAAACATGGCCATAGATGAGACATTATTCTTCTCAATGAAACTTGTTACAGGACAAACAACGAACAACATCAAATACAAATGAAAGGAATGAAATCTAGTGAAAGAAAAAAGAGTATCATGTTGACCGGTAGTCCCTTGAAGCCACTGCAACTGCTGTTGCGACTGTCATGTTCGGTGTTGATCTGTTTCTCATCCATTCAATGTGTTTTTAGTAATCATGTTATAGGTATAAAACATCTACTTTCGTTTCAAGAGTAATCAATCATCGTTAGTCAGGATGCAGACTCCTGTTAACTTGCTTAAGGTGGTGAGTTTTGCTTGTTTGTCATGAGTTATTTTCATTTTGAAGATCTACAAAAATACCCTTCAATACACTAATACCGAAAAATAATTTTTCGAAGTAGGAGAAATGTTCTGTACAATGTTTATACAATAAAATGATAATTATAATATATAAAAAAAAACCATTAATAAATTTAGACTTCAAAAGTTAAAAGCACTGAAATAAAAGCAACTCGTAGCCAAATAAGAACATATTTCATACAAAACTTTTAAATGTTACTGACAGCAGACACATGATATCTATTTTGGTTACATTTTGATTGACAGAAGAATATGATAATATCCAAAATTTGTATTCAGCAAAAACAAATCACCCAAAATTTAGTAATAAATATGTCAAAAACAAACTGCAAAGAAGCAAGTATCCCTACAATGTAATTTCTGCAAAAATGATATACTCAAATATCCTTAATCATTCCTTCTTGGCATTCACTTCATCGGGAACGTTCTCATTGTTGTCCTCGTCACACTCTTCACTCGCACTGTCATTATCATCTTCGTCGTCAAAAACTTCCTCCTCACTTTCATCACCATCATGCTTACTATCACAAATTTTACTATCGTCATGTTTCCTGACAACTCCATTCTTTTTGGCATAATCTTCCAAAGAAGAATTTGGAAATAATTCTCCTACTTTGTTATCTTTTGTATCGGTCGGGGTGTCTGTTGAACTCTTAGCTTTGTTTTTGTTGTTCATCTGATAGTGAAGTGAAAGTAGGAAAAAATATCAGTAGCATGCATGTTTCAGAACAAGACGTTATGCCAAACATGGTATGAACAATACAAGTATGTCTTTGCCATATTAAAGAGTCCCATCACAGGAGAGGAAATGAATCATGCCTAACATCATCGCATATATAGACTTTGTCTTACCCTTAGAATATCAATATAAACCCAAAGATTATGTAATTACATGTATATGCAACAATGTTAAAAGAGTTACTGTGCATCAATTAACCGTCAAAAGGTATTACTGAACTTCATAAATAGTTATTGTTTAACAAATTCAACTTGAGTGAAATGATTTTCAAGTAAACCTACAAATCAATAGTCAGGTTTTATTTCAAATTATGTCATTATTAAATAGAACAAGTTGGGATAAATGGATATGCTGTAAAAAAAAAATGAATAGCCTTGGTTTTAGTATCTTACAGCACGCAATAGGGATCTTCTTTCTCTTTCGCTAGCGTTCTTAATGGCCTGCAGCAAAAATACCAGAATTATTTTGAGTTTCTACCTATGAAAAGATGAACAAGTCTAACATTCAAAAGGTACAAAAAAAGACAACAATAAGAGATGCAAAAGGGGGTGGGAAACAGAAAGAAACCTCTTCAAGCATCTTTTTCTCAGCCTCAACTTCTGAAACGTCCCTACAAGAAGCAAAAATTCATATCAACCAAGATTCTCTTATCCTTTGTTGAGTGTTTATTTATGTCAGGAAATG